>NC_068937.1:84878466-84937644 GCF_016801865.2 Culex pipiens pallens | reverse complement strand
AAAAATTCACACTGCATCGATTTTCGACGCTTCGACGCTTCGTCGCCAAGTCGACAAGTTGTCAAGTTGAGCTTCGAATACTGGCGCGAGAATGCTGGCGCATATATTTTGTGGCTTACACTCGATTTGTAGTAGCTTGTCTACCGATGTTTTCTACAACATGTAAGATATCGTAGCTTTTCGGTTTCTTTTGCCCTGTCCGTTTTTGCATAACTTTCCAATGTTTATGCAAAAACTTTTGTGACATAGGACATTCATCCGACTACAATCAATTTGTTTCCTGTGTGCTTCTTAAATCGCCTAAAAGTAGACTTCATTTTTTTCGCGATTTCGTAAGTTTATTTAACAGGGTTCATTGGATTCCAATAGGAGCTTTCTAAGCTTTTCATCGTTTATATCGTTTTCAAAGTTTTCAATGCCGCGGTGTGCGTTGTCACTGACGCATGGGAAGCTTGCTATTCTCGCGTTTGTCATAAACTCTTGTTTGATTAAGAATATGTACGATTACAAATATTCTTTTGGTGAAAATTGCGTTTTTTATTTCTTTTGGAAAGCATATCGACGTTATAAATAAACAAAGTCGTCGTTATGAATTTAAAGAAGAAGTTCTACTATTGTTATATTCTTTAGTAAGAAAGGCTCTATCTCACCCCAGGTGGGATCAAATCGGGTTTTTGGTTATAAACTGTACCGTTTTCATGATATTTTCACTTTTTTTGTGAGTACATGGTCCACATGGTATTTTTTTTATCTAATTAAGATCTGCAGTTCAAATACAATCACATGGTTTCTATTTCCAATAACAAATTAATAACACCGATGTGGTTAGTTAGATTGTCCAAAACGTTCTGATTTTATTGTGATCGAAAAGTCCCCCAGAGCCTCACACACGAGGTACTGAGGTTTTGCTACTTGCTACTTGCTTAAATCGCGGCGAGGTAAACGAAGTTTAGCTTTGTTCGCAGTTTGGGTTACTGTTGCCGGCTGTGCTGACGATGTTGGTGTCGTCGATCAATTATGCTGAAAGCAATTTCCGTAACTTATATATTAATTTGGGCTATAATATTTGTATTGAAACTACAGAGTTGAAGTTGCAATTATGAGTAATAATCAATAAATTGTGTAAATTCAATAAAAGATTTAAATGTATGTAAAATTATTAATTTAACCTCAAATAATTAAGCTTAACATGTTAAAAAAGTCTGGCAGTCAAATTTGAAATAATGAAAAAAACAATAAATAATTTTTTTTCTAATCAAAACCACAAATAATTAATCTTTTTAATTGCAGATCTCCTGTGATTTTTAATGAGATCAATAAAAGTGTAAAATATAATGAAAACGGTACAGTTTATAACCAAAACACACAAAAATATGTAGATTCAGTTAATATCCAAAATTAATAACATTGACTTACACTTGAGCATGAACCCAACCAACTATACGTTTCTGTGATGATTTGTATACTCAATGAGCCCAGGAACATTTTTCAAAAAAGAATTCATCAAAATAATGATTTGAATATCAAAAACATTGCGGTTTTTGGGAAAGGGGTGTGCAATTTTATCGGAAAATCTCCGAAATTTCCAATAAAGGGTCATTCCATCTGAAGCGGAACAGCATTTGAAAATTACCCTCTCCGATCCTGCTCAAATTTGGCAGGGCTGTTGATACTATCAAAACATACAAGAATCCCGAATTTCATCCAAATCGCACCACCCCCTCCATTTTTGTAACCTCCCAAAAAATCGACTTTTTGCCGATTTTAGAGCAAAACCCCTATCTTCAAACGGCGATAACTCGGGAACCACAAATCTTAGAGGGTCGGTCTTAGACTCAATTTTGAAGGGCGTAGAATCCATTTCCGTGATCGAAATGTTGATTAATTTATTTTTTTCTACCTGTATTGCGCAATTGAAAACTTTAAACGGCCGTATCTCAAAACACCCCAACTTATTTTTTTGATTTGACCGCACCATCGTGTTCCCCGGCCAATTTTACATAAGAATCACTTATCGACAGAAATGAATATGTTTCGTTCCAGAGATATCGAATTTTAAAGTTTTGTGTTTTCGAGATTATCTACATCAGCTTCATTCGCCGCATCTGCTAGATGCACACAGGCGGGCTGATCAATAACTGCTACCTGGTCATTTATTGAAATAATATTTCATCATAAACAATCTTTATCAAATTGGGCAAAAATTAACTGTATAACACTATAGGAAACTGGAGTTTAATCGCGAATGTTTATCTGCTCAAAACAATTAATGAAGTGAATTTCTGTGCTAACCCACAGGACAGAGCAATAACGACACACAGTAAAGGGCAGAATTGGATTCCGACGAAGCGAGCAGGAAAATGCAATTAATCTTCTTAGTAACACTGAACAATAAGTGCACGATACATTATTGAGTAAAAAATATGAATTAAAATGAATAAAATTTGTTGATACGTTGTACTCTAGTGAAGGACGATCACAAGGAGTAGGAAAAGGATTTCTGGAAAGTATAAAACTGAAAAATGTAAGAAAATCACAAAGTTTGATCTGCTGCAAAGCGGCTAATTCCCCAAATTTAGTTGCGATGATTTCCGAACAACAGTTTTTTTTCTTCTTTCATTCTTGGATTCTTGGAACACAATACGGCTGCTGTCCTCACGTATAAGGATTTTTTTAATTAAATGTACCTTGACCAAAATCATCTTTTAATCAAATGGAGCTGGCTCGCAATATAAAAATTGATTTAATATGATCAATCTTCTAAACCATAAATCAGGTTTGCCAAATTATGGTAAAGTGTCAATAATTAACTTTTATAATTATAACAATAATAAAGCAGGTTTTGGGGTTTTTGCTGAATGGCACTATTTTGCTACCGCTCATGATAAAGGCCCTAGTCATGGCCTCGGATGTACTCTAAAACGGTTAGCACCACGTAAAAAACAGTGCATTCAAAATAACCCAATCAGCGCCGTACCTAGGGGTCGGCGCAGTTGGCGACCGCCAAGGGCGCCAGCCCTTGGGGGGCGCCGAAAACGATGAGTGAACAAATTTGTCATGTTATTATAAAATCCTAGAAAGGTATTCAGAACAAAAGGGGCGCCAAATTTTAAAGTAGGACTACAAAATAACTCGATAATCTGGGTCGGAATATTACAAATATTATTTTATGTTAAACACATGGGGCGCCAAAATCAACTATTTCAATAATTCTACCAGAATTAAATTTAAAATTAAATTCTCTAAATTCATTTATCAAAGGGGGCGCCGAAGTGGCATAAAGTTCAGGAGTTTTATAACAATTCTTTTAAATAGCTAGAGATTTTATATTTCAACTACAGTATATAAAATTCAATTAAAATTTCACCATTTTTTCCAGCATCAGGAACCATCAAGCTTTTTTATGTTTTGAAGTTTTTTTTATATAATCAGCTATTCAATTGAAATTTACACATTTCTATTGAAAATCTGAAATAAAAAGAATAAGATATTTCAAGTTTAAAGAAAATGGCATTTGAGATATTTTTATCGTTTTAAATGCAAACTTGTGCGTTGAGATTGGCCTACGTTTTCAAAATACTGAAGTGTTTAAATTGAAAATTTCAAACACAAAAAATGCTTTGACTTTTGTTAAATTTCAAGCAAAATATATTTTTTTTCAACATAAAAATGTTGGTTTTTAAGAGCACATAAATTGCTCTAAATATATTATATTCCTGAATTGATATATTAAAAAACTGGTTTGCTATGCTGCTTGTATTCAATTGCTTGTAGCAAGAGTGAAAAAGTAAAATTTGGGTGTCTTCGGCAAAGTTGCGTAGATTGGCATGCCCACCAACTTTTTAGTCGTAAAAGTAAAATATTATACAATTTCTTGTATAATTTTGATTTGCAGAAACACCATTATCGCGGACCCATTAGAATTTAAACCAAAGCAAAATTCCAACTCCAAAAACAGCAATATTTTTTGGGAAAACACAAAGTTCCACTTAATTTTGCTTCTAGGGACAACAATTTGAAGAATGTTAGTAACATTTTCCTTGAAAATTTATTTTTGTTAAGTTTTAATGGAATGGATAAAGTTGCTTATCTTTCACATACATTTTTTTAATTATTTCATGGATTCCATGTGTTGGGCTATCCAGTGTAATTTCGCCTAAATTTTTACATTTACACAAACGGTTCTAAAAGCTTTGATTGTAGAGGGTGACTATTCTCGAGATTTTCAATTTCCCGGGAATCGAGAGTTGAATTTGGAAATTTCCCGGGAATTCCCGGGACCCAGTAGTGTTTATAACTATGCCAATAGTGCCAGTAATGTATAAAGAAAAGTTATAAATGTGTTTCTTTTCAATGAATTCAGTTACGATTTATTCATGCTTATTTAATGAAACGTTAATTAGTAGCCTCATTATTTTTGGGAATTATGATCTACCTCTTGATTTTTTTTTCTGAATCTGCAATACAACTTGTTGTATGAACTTGTTATTAGATTTTTGTGAAATAACAAAATAGCTAATATATAATTTCCCAGTATCGAGATTTTTATAATATAATAAATAGCGACTCAAAACAACAATTTAAATATTTTTTTTCTTTTTTAAGGTCCACTGTAAATATTCATTGAAGAAATAGTAATCAGGAAAACCTGAATGTTCACATGACTTTACAAAGATTTCCAGAGTTTTTTTTTCTAAGATATAATTTAATATTGAGGTTTAAGCGAAACACAAAATTACTCCATGACATCAAAAAACGAAATTACCTTGATACAGCGAAATTAGAATAATAAGAATTAAAAAAAAATAGATTATAAGGATTGCTATGCTTGAAAGAGGATATGAAAATTATACTCATAGAAATAATAAAGAGAAATATAAAAAAAATTAGACTTTCTTCTTGTGCCTAACTGCTAAGTATGCTTTAAGGTTAATTTTGGGGTCCACATTATTTCAAGTTCTCCCAATTATAGTTATTGGAATTTTTAATAAGTTAAAATTTACACTTTTTGAATTAGAAGATAAGAGAAGCATTGGTTCATTCGAACTTTAACATCTTACATTGAACATCCAATGTTCTAAACAATTTCGAATTTTCAAATGTTTTTTTCTGATTTGTTTATATAATTTTGCTTCGACCAAATTTCCCGGGAATCGAGAGGTCCAAAAATGGTCGATTTCCCGGGAATTCCCGCTCGTCACCCTCTATTTGAGTGTAATGGTTTTTATACAAAATTTCAAGAAACTTTAGATGTCGAAAAATAAATACAAAAAAATTTCAATGTGTTAAAAAGGTAAAAACTAATTGCCTTTGTTTGAAGCTATGAATTTAAAAAAAACTTTTGGAATTTTATATCAATCAAAAAACACAGTCACAGAGAAGAGAAATATTGTTTTCAAAAATAAATTGAAAAAAATAGTTTCAAAAGGAATCCATCCAAAAACAAGTTTCAAAAGGAGTCAATTTTCTAATCAGTTGAACTATTTTTTCAGGAATTCAGGAAAATTGTTTGCTGATACCATGAAATTTAAGCTAGGTCAGATCAAATTCTGCTTAAAACGATAAAACAATACTCTGCTATTTTCAGTCAACATTAATCCTAAAGCAACTTTTCGTTACAACCTATCTGAATTGGAAAGATATAAATCGATTGAAATGGTTTAAAAATAATAAAACAATAATTTGAATATTCTTCAAAGAATTAAATTGTGGTTGGATTTTTTAGCTGTTATATTTATTCAATCAATTACCATTATAACTCTTTGAATCAATCGCTGAAAATTTAAGTAAACATATCAAAATGATGAAAAATTTGGAGGGGCGCCAAATTGATGCTTCGCAAAGGGCGCCGTGGACCCAAGGTACGGCTCTGAACCCAATAAATATTCCTTTCACAAAAATAGATTGATCAAGGTAGGGGAACAGCATCTAATTCCAGCGTTCCACCAATGTTGCTATATCAGCGCTTTGGCATTCAATTAAGCTGATTAAAAGCGTTTTCAACTGAAATCGAGTGATAAATAGCTCAATAAAAAGTGAACAAGCAAATTTCTATCAAAAGTTTTGCAAAATTTGTTGTTTGAATAGTGAAAATTAGCGAATTGGACGAAACTAGGAGCGAGGACTTAATCTGCCAAACATACGAGAATTGGGTCCTTAAATGAAGCTTAGATTGCTGATATTATTGTTTACAGCGATAAAGCTTATTTTTCTAAGTACAATGACCCTTTGTACGACCACAAAGAGTTTAAAATGGATTTTTAAATCAATTTTGAAAAATTAACCTCGCGGTCCTTCTTGACAGAAAAGCTCCTACTTGACAGCTCGTTCCAAGGGGACCATAGTTGATCCATCGAAAAAATGTTGTCTTGTCAAAAAAAAAATCTGCATTAAAATGAAAAAAGTGATCAGAAATGGTTTTTAATCGTGTTTTTTTGTCGTTGCAAATAAAAATTTACATAAGGCTTTAGTACCCAATTTCCCCTATTAGCCATTTGAATAAATCGTCGCTAACATTTCAATAAGCGCTACACAGAAAAAAATAATGTAAATTTGGAAGCTGTAATTTTGTAAGAATGAATATTACCTCTTTTATGATGTAATTTTACCTCAATTTAGACTGAAAAAGTGACATTACACCAGAAAAGTGGCAAAATTACACATTTCCAGAGGTAAAATTACACCTTTTTTCTGACATAAAAGATGTACCCCTTCCCAGATGTAATATTACCATGATTTTTTTTTTCTTTGTATGTCTAACGCAAAGCCTATATATGTTTATGACGCTTTTTGAAATGTTAGCGACGAAATATTTGCGTAAAATTATAAAAATATAAATTAAATTAATCATCTCCCAGAACACCAGGTAGCAGTTATGGATCAGCCTGCCTGTGTGCTTCTAGCAGATGTGGCGAGTGAAGCTGTTGTAGGTAATCTCGAAAACACAAAACTTTAAAATTCGATATCTCTGGAACGAAACATATTCATTTCTGTCGATAAGTGATTCTTATGTAAAATTGGCCGGGGAACACGATGGTGAGGTCAAATAAAAAAAATAAGTTGGGGTGTTTTGAGATACGGCCGTTTAAAGTTTTAAATTGCGCAATACAGGTAGAAAAAATAAATTAATCAACATTTTGACCACGGAAATGGATTCTACGTCCAATTTCCTTCAAAATTGAGTCTAAGACCGACCTTCTAAGATTTGTGGTTCCTGAGCTATCGCCGTTTGAAACTAGGAGGTTTGGTCAAAAATCACCAAAAAGTCGATTTTTTGGGGAGGTACAAAAATGGAGGGGGTGGTCCGATTTGGATGAAATTCGGGATTCTTGCATATTTTGATAGTATCAACAGCTCTGCCAAATTTGAGCAGGATCGGAGAGGGTAATTTTCAAATTTGCACTTTTTCGTGCACAGTTGAGATGGAATGACCCTAAAACCTTTACCTTAACCTTTTTTTTCTCCTTATTTTCAATCACTTTGCGTGCTTCAGGAAAAATGTTCCCTGCACCATTTCGCATAAAAAATTTTTAATCTGAACCATAAATATTGTCCATGTGGACTTAAAACACTAAATACTAATTACTAAATTGTAATAGGCAAAATTTCGTCCCATAGGAAAAAAGTTCAAAAAAGGATAAAAGGATAACTTTCATTTTTCCCGACCAAAGATTTTCGTTCACCCCGCAAAAGGACGGGGATGTTCCACACTTTCATATGTATATGATAGTTTTCTTGCTATTTCTAAAAAATACTATCGAGGTTTTTAAGCGAAGATGGCGTTCGAATGGTGAACGCCCGAAATGTCAAAATCACGCAGTGGTACCAACATTACGGAAAAAGTGTGCCATGGCATGACAGCCACATTTTTTTCTAATGTTGGTGCTACTGCGCGATTTTGACATTTCGGGCGTTCACCATTCGAACGCCATCTTCGCTTAAAAACCTGGATACCCCTCTGAAAAAGACCATGCATTTCTTAACGTCAATGATTTTTCCAAATCCCTTACTTACTTTTGTTTGTTTGACAATTGTCTTATTTGTTTTCGCTGCCTGAACGCTCCGGCGAGCGCGAGCGAGAACGAGCTACCTGATAAATACTCACGTGTACTTTGTACACAGTTTGTAAGGGCACTTGTAAGAAAGGCGAAAACACGCGACCTCCCGAAGGTTAAGTTAGGATTAGTTGTTAAAGTGATTTTTTCTTTCTTACCCAAATGTATTCGATTCAATGCAAAAATGTAAAACAATTTGAAGTAAATAAATGAGTGTGAACAGTTAATAATAAAACGAAAAATACAACAAAGATGAAGAGCATTTAGCCATACTACCACTGAAATGTAATTATTATATGAAAGTTCAAGAAAGACATATTTAATTTCAAAATAATTGATTTCTTCTTTCAGCCAACCTGTATAGGAAACCAATAGCTTCTTTGAATCAGTTGAAATGTTAGATTTCCAAAATAACATTTCGTCGGTTGTGTGCTATCTTACGATACGTCCTATCTTTTTACAGCAGATGTGTCACAAAAATGAGGGGGGGGGGGGGGGGGGGTTCATTCGATTATCCGAAGTGAAATTTTTCCGAGACCTTCGGATATCCTAACAACAATATCCTAAACATCTCATGGAATTTGAAAACTTAAACATGTGTTATAAGTTGAATTTATACATATCAAATATTTTTGCATGTTTCACTCGTTTCAAGAGTAAACCCATTATCATTTGTTATTACACGGCTAGAAAGTAATTACACTAAATTCCTAGCACAATGTGCTGAGTCCAAATGAGCCGGCTCGATTAGCTTCCCTAGGGGACAGAGCACGCCGGTGAAGAATATTTACGGCTCTGAGAGCGTGAGTGAGAGAATCGGTCGACTCTTGTGAAATTGGTCCATTTACAGGACGGTAGGAATGATATCCTGAACGAGACTGACGAGAAGAACACGTTTGTCAAGCGAAATTTAGCCATTTTTTTTGTGAGCAATAAGTCCACCAGAGTTGTGGGAGGAAATATTCCACTTTAAAATTTTGTTGTTGTAATACACCACCGCACCCATCACAGAGAGCGGAGAGTTGTCTGTGAATAAGAGCGAGGGTGAGAGAGTTGGAACTGAATCTCCGGTGAGAACAACGAGCCGCGAGAATACCGTTTTAAAGCGATATCCGGAGTTTGGATTAAAATTTATGAATGAGATTTTCATGGAAACTTGACCTATATTAAATATTGCTTTGATTTGTCCTAGTGCCATTAATAGCGGTTGTCAGATGATCATGAAAGCAACCCGAGACTGTCTTAATCCTAAGAGGTCTTGATCGTTACCTCTATGCAACTTAACTAGCAGTTAAGGCTCAAGGTCAAATACAATTTTATCATTATCTCTCTTCAAATTGAAAATTCGACAATGCTGTAGAATAGTTTTCTTCTTGTTTAGTAATTATCTATCAACTCTCGAGACACTTTTTCGTGATGTTGAATAAAATTAAAAATCGGTTAAAGTATGCAACCGAGTACTGCTCGACTCCGAAGCTCGAAGCCCGACGGTACTGTTGAGCAAAAGGGGACTGGGTGTGTTGTTTTCTCAGCTCATTCCGTCATTGACTGCCGCCGTCGTCGCTGCTTTTCGAGCGAGACCAGAGTCTTGTTATTGTTGCGCTGCTGCTGCTGCTGGTGAGATCATATACCTTTTTTGTACAGAGTGTGTGCATGGCACCAACGCACGGGTTCAGGGAGAAGAATGTGTCATCCGTCGTCGTCGTCTTCGTCGTGAAAATCTGTGGGTTCAACTTGCGACAGCTACGTAATACTCGAACATTGAAGATCTTGAACAGGCTGTCCGCTACGCGTGTAGAACTCCACGCGTGTAGAACTCCACGCCAGCCGGACTTAGAGCCATTTAAGGAAGTATTTGCGCCTCAGTGTCCCAGACGGATCTTCCATGACCTGGCTATGACAGTGTGACTTGCGGTGTGCCCTAAATATGTGTCCAGGGCGAAGCTCGATTGTGTGTCCTAAATTCTGAAAACGCCAATCAAATAGCATTCAATTAGTGGTACTCTGACCATTAGGGAGTTAAAGCAAAAAAGAAAAATGAGGAAGTGTATTGCAATGTGAATCGAAAAGAGGAGACGGTTCTTAAATATTTTTTCGTGTGTCTGCGTTTGCAGCGACTTCTCTCAGTCGCTCGGTATATCCCATATATTCTACACGTATTCGACCGTGAATGGTTTTAACCTTCTTTTCATTTCAACTTCTTTCAGTGCAATTGTAGGAAGTTGGATTGGAATTTATCGTGAAAGCAGGATCATTTTCAAGGCGAAAAGAGTGTCGTGAATTTCGTTTGACAAGAATTAAAGAAAGTGCGAGTTGAGGAAGGAAAGGAGAGCACAAATAAATTAGTGAAAAAGAAAGGAAAAATAAAATCATTTGCCGTTGTTTCACCACAGGAAAATCTGTTCAATGAAGAGAGGAAAACGAAAAGTGTAGAATTTTATTTTTGGAAATCGTTATTAGTGTATAGTGTGTAGTATATGTGCTATACACATGTGAGTATCGCACATTCGTGTGTATTGTACCCATTTTTGCTCGCAGCGACGTGTATTAAAAATACCACAGAGCTCTGCATATGCATGCATACCATACTACTACTAAAAGTGTGAAGTGAAGCATGAGAAAGTCTCATTACTTTCCCTGAAAATACGATAATCATAGCAGCAGATAGCAACTTTGGAGATTGAGAAGGCTCCTGGATTAAACGTGCATCACAAGCAGATTTTTCTGAAAGTTTGTCGTTGGAAAGATTTGACTCGTAATTAGAGATTACGGTATTACGGGCGCCGGCGGCGATTAATGCTTTATTGAGCTTGTTCTTCATTGATGGTAAGCATACTGCTATGGAATTTACCCTTTAACAGTTGGCAAATTAAAAGTACATAGTTCATTAAACAAAAACATTACAAATTTGATGTAATTCCAACTTTTAACTACGATACAGCAATTGAAAACTGGTATGATACATTTGCAGCAACCAAAATATTGAGCATTAATTTAATATTTTTATGTTTTAACAAGCCTTACCCGACAAACTTCGTCTTGTATATTTTTTTGTTTCTTGACGTGTTTTGCTTGTTTGCTTAAACCTCTACTGCCCAAATTTTTTTTTCGAAAATATTTATTTTTCCCGTGTTCAGGAGGTCATTTTGAGCAACTTTTGTTCTACGAAAAACTTTACTTCTCTTGTTTTATGTTTTTCTTGTTTCATTTTTAGTATTTTAATTTGCATTTATCTTGTTTAGTTTATGTTTGTTTTTGGTAGTATTTGGCCTACTCTACCATCTAATATAATTACATTTCGCCTATCTAATTTTTTCATGTTTTTACAGTCACTTTTTCAATTTTTTGCATGTTTTTCACATTTTCTGCCATAGAATCGCACCATCATCATTTAAATTGCAAAAAAATGCGTAGAGGCATAGTCTGGGACACTACAAAAATTACTGCATACTTCCTTTTACCCCTAAAAAAATGACATTTTTGAAAACATTGGCAAAGTCACATAAAACAAGTTAAACTTCCAACCCTGAAATTTTCTAAAATTTTAAGAGTTCTTCTTTCCAATGCTTTTTAAATATCAAAAATCGGTGTGTTACCGTAGGCGTTTCCTGCGATTTTGGCCACATTTCATATGTTTTTCAATGAAAAGAAAACTTCTTTGAGAGGCTGTAAATAGAGGCGTTGGCTAATAGGGTCCTAAAGACTTTTGTTGATTTTATTAATCAACAATAAAAGCATGACAGAGTGCTATTTGTGGTCACTTTTTTCGATTTTCATGCAAAATATAAAAAAAAAACTGTAAAGTAATTCTTTCCTTGTTCCTGAGCGAAACACCATCGAAGAGTATCGGGGCCGGCATTTACAAAGCGGATTCAGTGACAGTTCATTAATCAACTTAATGTTAACATGTTTATGCCAATGTTAAAAGTCCTTGGGTTGTCTTGATAAGGTCCAGTTTGTGACGATACATGACCTTCTTTTTACTAAGGAATCGAATCCAGAAAGTAAAAGATCACCAGTTGTGTTAGTCCGAGCCGGGATTTGAACCCCGATCTACCGCTTACGATGCAGAAGCGTTACCACTGGGATACGTGGCTCGACGAATAACATGTGACGAATCCACAGAACGTGCTGTCAAACAGAATACTTTGTTTCAAGAATGGACGCAAACCAAATATTTGAAATTAAATTTTGAAAAATTGTGATCAAATAATAAGCGTTATAGCTGTGTGTGTGATAAAATAAGAAACATTGAAAAATAATTATATTAACACATCGTCGCTTGTGAGCTATCTTGTGACAACGATCATTTAGCACTTTTCCACGAAAATCGACTTTTGAAAATCGATGGAAAATATGTTCAAAACAATAATTGATGGAGTAAACCAGACATGCATCCGCTCTAACTCCTTTTTTAGAAGAACTTGTTTAGCATTTCACGTAGATGAGACCCAGCATGTTGTGCCAGTGATTACATCAAATCAATTCAAAAATCAAATTATTCGCTCTACAGCATTGCCTTGGCGTTCTCGATTGCGAGATTCCTACTCGAAACTTAGTGTCCGAAGGCTTGATTGTTGTGGCACTTGCAAACACCTTAGCTTCCATCCACCCTCGAACTGACGACCTTTGGATTGTGAGTCCGAATGCCTACAAGCGACTCCACCGAGGCAGGACCCAAGGAGACGACTCCTACTCCTGGACTGAGCTAACGTCCAAACTCTAGGTTAGACCGGGGCCAACATTGACTTCCCCGTCTGACGGAAGGCGTGATCATTATGAAGCAACCGGTTCGTATACCATCGTTTAAGAAAAATTCTAAGTTCAACTAATTTGGTTACACCAGTTAAAAGATACAGTGAATAATGTCAATAAAAATCTGAAAAGCACGTGTCACAATTGTGTTTTGAAAGTAAAAAAATAGACTACGTGACACAAGTGTGGCAGTGCGTGGCCGAATGGTTACGCTGTCCGCTTTGTAAGCGGATGATTCTGGGTTCGATTCCCATCTGCTCCAACCTTCCATCGGATGAGGAAGTAAAATGTCGGTCCCGGCCTTGGTTGTTAGGCCGTTAAGTCATTCCAGGTGTAGGAGTCATCTTTATGCCATAAGTACAAACAACACACCAAACCAAGCCTACTCCGGTGGAATCGCTGGCGGCGGTTGGACTCGCAATCCAAAGGTCGTCAGTTCAAACACTAGGGTGGAAGGTTCCTTGGAGTAGAAAGAGGTTTGGGTGCTCTCCCCATTCAAGCCTTCGGACTCCTAGGTTCGAGCAGAAACTTGCAATAGAGACCACAAAAGACCCGGGGGTCGTTAATGTGGATGGTTTGATTTTTGATTTTTTTTGACACAAGTGTGCACAAAACTATCATAAAAACTATAATAACTATAATAGTTTAACTGACTCAATTAGAATATTTTGAAAAACAAAAGATGTTATTGCTTTAAACAAATGTATATAAACATAAATTTGAGAAAAGTAAGAAAAAAATCTGCATTTTCAACAATTTGTATGACGTGATAAGAAAGTGGTCTATAAAACACAAGTGTGTAACGGCGCCGAGTCCCGAGTCCCGAATGGTTACGCTGTCCGCTTTGTAAGCGGATGATCATGGGTTCGATTCCCATCTGCTTCAACCTTCCATCGGATGGGGAAGTAAAACGTCGGTCCCGGCCTCGGTTGTTGTTAGGCCGTTAAGTCATTTCAAATATGGGAGTCGTCACCCTGTCTCCGGTGGACGTCGAAAAAAAAAGAATGTAATTTCTAAGAATTTGGTAAAAGGTCATTCTCTAATCTAATCTAATCTAAACTAATCGAACACAAACGCAGCCAGTCCGAAGAAAGCATCCTGGAAGAACTTGCGGTTAGATTACTACCTAAGTCCATAAAATAAAAATAATAAAAAAATAAAAATAATAAAATAAAATTTAAAAAATAATAATTAAATTCTAATAATCTCTTCTAAAAACTTCATCTGTAAGTTGTTACCTCGTTAGAGTTAACTCGGATTGTTTTGCGGTCTTCGACAAAGTTGTTTGTCACAAAATTTTACACAAATTTTACATCGATCAATAATGACTCTTAAACCTTGACCGATTTGGCTCAACATTGGCACAGTTATTTTTTACCTAAAGGATTGAGCCAGGGGGTATCTTTTAGGATTTTTCACAATTTCTTGTCACCCTAATGTGCATTGTCCTTATTGTATGTAAAGAGGTTTGCTAAAATAGTATTTGATAAACACAAATCATTTTAATACAGTTAATGGTACGTTAAATTGCTTACTTGTTTACGGGAAAAAATACTGACAATGGAAAGTGCAGAATTATTTATCAACATGAAAAGTGCGAATGCGAAACTCGTGGCTCCTTCGCAGTCTGTCTTTTCCGGAAATTGAAGAAAACTCGAGTTTTTTTTGAAAAGGTCCTATAAACAAAATTTTCACTTTTTGCTTTTTGGGTGTTTTTGAATACCCCTGACTCAAGGCGTTTCTAAAAACACCCAAAAAGCAAAAATTAAAAATTTTGTTTATAGGACCTTTTCAAAAAAAACTCGAGAAAAGTAAAGAATACACACAAATAACGTTGCGTGGTCGGGGCCGTCTTTCCAGTCTGTCGTCGTGGTCTGGAGCTTAAACCAGCGAACCAAAACACACGCATTTCAACACTTGAATGTATGTGCCATTATGGCCCCGTTCCAGACACCCTCAAACCATTCCGTTTGACCGTTTGATCGGTTGGCGAGGGCAGTGGGCGAACCAGAAAAATATCGCCAGGGTTTAAAAGCAGTGAACAGCTCTACAAGGTAGTGGACTTACCATAATTGGGTATTTGAATTTCACGCAACCTTGAGAGAAGGAAGGATGAAGCACTTTGCTTCCTATTTGCAGTTCTTTAATAATTACGACGACTCCAAATGAGGTGTTCATGAGATTCCATGGAAGTAGTCGATAAACAAATAGAAATTTTAACCTGTCCTGAAAGTTTACGAAATAAATTTCAATATAGGTACAGTCATCCCTCATATTCGGAACAGTTTACAGATCGACCAATGTTCAAAAAATCATAGCCAATCGATAGTTGAACTTAATGATTCGCTTTTACCTTCATTTGAAAGTTTTTCCTGCGATCTTTCGAATGCTGTATCGAACAACTGCGAATTTTAACTTTTTATCAAGTTTTTGAAGAACAACTTTGACCCTTGAAATCCACAAATTCGGAACACTTTTTTCTTACGGATGTGAACAAACTTTGGATCTCTCCAAGAGTACATATTTGTAACAAAATAATGACTTCACACACTGAAACCAATACAACTCAAGCTTAGTGATGTTATATCCATGGTCTGATAACTTTTTTTGTGAAAATATCACTTAAATTCAGGTGTTCCACAATTGTGGGAGGCACAATAACATCCCATAATCAAGGAACAGGCAATTTAGAGGCAATGTTTTGCTGCTCAGGATAAAATAGTCTTGAAATGAAGATTTTTGTTCAAAAAATCCTACTTTTACTAGTGAAATAGCAAGAAAATGTCCACATAAAGGTCCTAAAAATAGTAGGGTCGAGAGAAAAGCTGCATTTGGCATGCTGTTGACAAATTATCACAAAAGTGTTCCGAATATGTGGGATGACTGTAGTTGTGAATAGAATCAAACCGGTTTGCTTCAAAAAATTAATTTCAGGCGAAATTGTGAACCCATTGTCGAATTAAAAGAAAAAAACTAACAAAAATGTATATCAATTCGTTTTTCTCCTTCCAACAGAAATTCTTGAGATTTTGTCAATTCCGCATTCGAATTGTATAATATCAAGCGGCCAGATTCTCCGAGTTCGAGACTTGGCTTCTGCACGCTGCACGCCATGGCAGTGTTAAGTCTTGCTCAAAATCGTCGCCTCGCGTTTAAAAATAAATTTTGGTACCCATCAGTGTGGAACGCAGTTTCCCTCGAGTTCAATCCAAACTGAAACTCACACTACGGCGAACGTGAGCAATAATTAGGGAGAACGAGCGTGCTTTGAGAGCCAGAGAGGATTTAATTTCGAACGAGAACGTGTGGCCGTAGTCCAAGACTTTATCCATTTTCAAAATCAAAATCAAATTGTTCGCTCTACAGCATTGCCTTGGCGTTCTCGATTGCGAGATTCCTACTCGAAACTAGGTGTTCGAAGGCTTGATTGTTGAGGCAATTGCAAATCTCTTTTTACACCTTAGCTTCCATCTACCCCGGGATTCGAACTGACGACCTTTGGATTGTTAGTCCAACTGCCTACCAGCGACTCCACCGAGACAGGACCCAGGGAGACGACTCCTACCAGTGGTGTCACGGTTCGCTCACTCGAATCGTGGTTCAAACGATACGTCATGACGCTCAAGTGTGGTTCGCTCATGATTGCGAACCAAGCACGAGCGAACCACGATCCGAACGCCTGCCGTGGTTCGCATGAACCCTTGCTCTCTCATCGCGAATGAGAGTGAGAGGGACCATCAATGAGCGGTTCGCAAGAAGAGCTAAAAAACAGCACTCAGAGAAAAACATTTCATGATTTTGACAACAGAAGGTGACTATGGAGGGCTACAGAGCATGGCTGCAACAACTCATTGGGATGTCCCGGGTCTTCCAATGACTCCCTGGATTTATTATTGGGGGTCCACCGCCGTAACAAGCAAGAGGTCTCCCGTTTATGACTGCAGATCATACCCGCATAGCTCCAGTGATTATATATTTTTATAATATGTTGTTATGTCCTGGGTCAACAGAGGACTCCCTGGTTCCTTGGGGACCATCCACAAACGTGGACACTTTTTTGGAATTCAGAGCGGAGCGGCAAGCGAGCAGAGAAATGATGATCGAAATTTTGGTTCGCGAACCGTTCAAACCCGCCGCTCTGAGCGTTCAATAAGCGCTCACCCGATAGGTTCGTCGATTGAGTGGCTATGATACGCTCAAATGCGAACCGTGACACCACTGACTCCTACACGTGGACTGAGCTAACGACCTAACCTTTTTTTTAGGTTAGTCCGGGGCCAACATTGACTTCCCGTCCGACGGAAGGCGTGATCAGACAAATCTCGTCTCGAAAAATGCCACCGGGACCATCTGGGATCGAACCCAAGCCGACTGGGTGAGAGGCAACCACGCTTACCCCTACACCACGGTCCCGGCTTCCATTTTATTAGTTTCATATAGGAAATGAGTAGAAAAAACGCAAATTTGTTGGTGAAGAGACTCCTTGCACTAAACTTCAATCCGTTCAGTAAAACTAGTGATAAACAACTGCTAATAAAACAACTATAAAAAAAAGTTTTCTCAAATTTAGCTTAAATAAGCATTGGCTAATTGTTGGTTTTGAATTTATTCAAGCAAACTTTTTTATTTTAAACCAAACCTTATGGGTGTCCGAGACATGTAGCCCAGTGGTAACGCTTCCGCCTCGTAAGCGGTAGATCGAGGTTCAAATCCCGGCTCGGTCCAACACAACTGGTGATCTTTTCCCTTCTGGATTCGATTGCTTAGTAAAGGGAAGGTAGTGTATCGTCACAAACTGGACCTTATCATGACACCTTAGGAAGACAACCTATGGAATGTTAGCATTAACCTTAACATGTTAACATTAAGTTGATTGATAAACTGTCACTGAATCCGCTTTGTAAATGCCGGCCCCGATACTCTTCACGGGCGTTCCCCTCAGGAACAGGGAAAGATTTACTTTTATGAGTGCAACAGCTTGTTTTTTTCAGATGGGACATTTAACAAATTTTAAGACAACAGCAATCCACTTTAACGACCCTCGGGTCTTTTGTGGTCTCTGTTGCAAGTTTCTGCTCATTTCTAGGCGTCCGAAGGTTATGTGTGGTGAGTCACCCAAAACCTCTTTTACGCAAATGGACCGACGTTTTACTTCCCCATCCGATAGAAGGCCAGGAGGCTAAGTCGGGAATCGAACCCGCGCTTCATAACAACTTAGGGATCGGCAGCCGAAGCCGCTAACCACCGCGACACGAGGCCCTCCTTTGAGACAACAAGTAACTATTTAATAATCTCCGAAGTGTTTAAAGATAGCTGGGGAGGTCAGCTTTTTTTTTAATATTGTTTTACACTTCGAGTTTAGTGAAAGGGTTATTTGAAGCCTGAGAAAAAGCAAAATAGTTAAAACCATCAAAATACTTATCCGCCTTTTTTCTCGTGTTGCTTCAGATATCTATTAAGAAAAACAGAATTTGCAAATTAATTTCGATTAATAAATCAAACAAAAAATAATTAAATGATAAAGAAGGTATGCTTTGTGCTCTTTTTGCAAGCACTCGTTACAAAGTACAGCACATAGAATGCAAAATTCCACAACTGAAAAACAAAGTATCTCTCCTGAGTAGTTGCCGGTGCCACAGCACTCAAGAATAAAAAAGAAAATGTGAAAAACTTCTTCACCCGACATCATTCACTTCCAGCTCTACTTATCTTCTTCCAGGCGTAATGTTTTAATCCGCGGCATACCGACATAACTAGCAAAGCATTGCCCCAACATATACCACCTTCCAGTCGCGTACGCGAAGGTGTTAACTATAGGAACAGGAAGTACTTTTCCAATGTCACAATCATTTCACCCTTTTACTTTGTCGAGGAACGAGGTGCCTTCAAGTTGGAGCACCGGTTTTTGACGCTGTAGGTCACACACAAGAAAAACTGACTTGTGGTTATTAGTATCTGTCTTTGTTTAAGAAAAAAGCTTTGAAATCTCTTTTAAAACAGGTTACACAAAATAACAAAGAAGTAAACTTTCTTTTGAACAATCAAGTTCTGTGAAAAAAAAAAGTTCTCACGGTTTGTGTTATTCCATTTCAAAACTCGACATTTTTTTTTATGTTGATGTCGGTAAGCGATTCAGTTTCGTCAAGTTATAATAGATTTGGGCTACCTGTACACGCTTCAATCGACAGAATATATTTTTTGTTAAATTTCTGCTAGTAAATAAAATTGTAAATTTAGGTTATGAATGCTATGGAATAATCTTAAGCAACCATGCGCACCCACATGTATATGAGGGTGCACATGGTTGCTTATGTTTGATATACCCAAACGTACACGTGTGTGCGCATGGTTGCTAAGATAATTTTCTGTGTTGAACAAACGTGCTTTTACCAATTTTGTTTTGTTCCACATGTAATTAATTGTATGAAGGATTATTCCAAGCTGAAAACAGAGCAATTAATACATCGAATTATTTCAATAAAAAAACATTAATTAAATCCAAAGACTGAAATATCCAAAATATCTGTTCCCAGAAACATCAGCTGTTTTAGGATGTTTGGTTTACTCGTGAGAAAATGCGCAATTATAAATTTACTCACATACTCAATAACTTCGCTCTAATTTTCTCTCTCTATTTCACTTTCTCCTCTCCTTGTTTTGCTTCAGTGTGTGAGTTTCGGTGACGATCACGATCACTAGTCACATTTTTAATTCTCGTCTGCTTGCGTCTGCTATGATACTTTCTGCTCCTTGTAGAGTTTATTGGCTTTTCGAACAACAGTGTGTTAAAAGAAAAAGTTTATTCGCTTTTAAACTAAATTTGGCAAACAAAATATGTTAAGGCTTTCTCATTTTTGGTTCATCAAATACGTGCGTGAAACAGAAGTGAGATATTGTGATGGTCGTGAATTTCTTTCTCGTGAGTTAAAAATTGATCCTATTACCTTTTGTGTGAAATTACTTATTAACTTTAATTACAGGGTAAAGTGTAACAACGTGTAATTATTATTTTAATCGAACTTTAAAGCAAGCAAAATGCAAAAATAACACCGGAAAAAATAAACATAACCTCAACTGGGATGATCGCCATTTTCTTCTTTTGGCAACAACGCATAACGGTTCTTGTTAAATAAATAGCATACGGCACAAACTTTTATGACACTATTGGAACAGGAATGGGTATTGATTTCGGCTATATTGGCATTTTGCTTCAGTAGAAAGGCGGCTGCCTAAATAAACTTGCTTTGAAAAGTTTCACCATCGCGGCTTCAGCAAGGCACACAGCCAAACCAGTGGGCAGTACAAATGATGCCTAATAGTTGGTCTATTTTTAGGAAAAAGATAAAAAAACGAAGCAAGAAACGATGACAGAATCGACGCCGGGAAAGCCACTTGTTAGAAGTTGGTATGGAGCGTGCGAATCGTGTGGATAGAATGTGTTGTGTTTTGTATAGTTTTAGCTTCATTTCAATAATACACCCATGTATGGCCCTTTTTTTTAGAAAAAAAAAATGATCTACCGTAACCTGGGGTCAATCGGGACACATGGGGCGAATTGGGACAGCAGTTTTTACCATGTTGGAGCACAATATTTTCATTTTTCTGGTTGGTTTCGGTTAGAACAGACTCAGGCAAACAAAATGTATACATCCATATCCAAATTTAAAAGCTTTAAGTGCTCTAAAAACTGCTGTCCCTATTCAGACTGTAGTCCCGATTCACCCCAGATTACGGTATTATTTTTTTTTTTGGTTAGAAATTACACAACTCGACTTTTTTGAAGTTGATGTTAGTACACTCAAACCCCGATGGTTTGACACCAACTGTTGTCAATCGAACGGGGTCACTTTTTAGTTTGACACCCCTTTTACTCGGAGTTCACACACACTACCAAACGTTTGTTTCGATAGTGTGAGTGAGCACCGTGTTGTCACTTTTTAGTTTGACTTTGTCAAACCAACGGGGTACAAACTAAAAATTGTCAAACGAAAAAGTGACCAACCACCGAGGGTTGGCGTCTCGGGCGTCGCGAGGTGCGACGCATATCTTTTTTGCTAGGGCTGATTTTTCGAAAAAATGCCAAACTTTGAAGGTCTGTACCGACCTCCAGGTTGCTCCAACCCAGTCAAATCAACCCGAATTCTGGAACGGAATCTAATTAGAATCGTACACAAATTCCGTTTCAAACGCAACAACCGGTTCGAACACGGAACCGGTTGTTGCGTTTGAAACGGAATTTGTATACGATTCTAATTAGATTCCGTTTCAGAATTCGGATTGAGTTAACTGGGAAACTTCAATGTTATATATACCAAAAGATGCGCAAGGATCTGGGTTACACGCTAGTGATGTTTTTGGTAAACGCATTGGTAAACGCATGAATGGCAATTTTTCCAATCAAAATTACAACTCCAATACTTCTAACTTACGTGAAATTGTCCGAGGATTTCGAATATGACAAAATTGAGATCAAAAAGTTCCGCTATGGTGGCCTACAGGGCAAAAACTAACGTTGTAAAATGTTTTTTCTAGAAAAATCGAAAAACTATGAGAAAAACTGCGATTGGCCAAAAAGTTAACACCGTAGACTATAATAGTCCATGTAATTACCTATCTTTTGACCTATGAGAGTATAGGTTAGGGTGGGTACGTTTTTCAAAAAGTTCTCGGATCAAGTTTTAGTATGGTTCCCCTTGTAGGGCATGCCCATAGGGACTTTCATGCCAAATATCAGCTCATTTGGTTGTAAACTGGTTGCGCGCATCAGGGTTAAAGTTTACATGGGAATTACTATGGGAAATTGGAACTTTTTGTTCAAACGCTCCTACAGGTCTGGGAAAATCACGCGCCAACTTCTGGTATGGTCAGGCCTATGGGGAATGGTCTGGAGAACACTTTTCCCGAAGAGAGCATATGGAATCGTTGTCCCTAGACCTGGCGCATCGGCAAACAATCCGATGTCTCCGGAAACAACGGTTTTCCCTCAAAAAGCATAAAATTTTCCTTAGCATGCTATGAAAGATTGATGAACACCGCGACGCCATACGTCAGGCAGCTACCACGAGGGTGAGAAACGGCTGGAATATTTAATTGCAAACCTTCTTTGAACTAGAAAATGATCATTTCGAAAAATCGTGATGTTATTTAGTCGAATTCAACATCTTTGCATAGCGAATTTGTATTTTTTTGCAAAATTTTCAACCACGTGGTAGCTGCCTGACGTATGGCGTCGCGGTATTCATCAATCTTTCATAGCATGCTAAGGAAAATTTGATGCTTTTTCAGGGAAAACCGTTGATTCCGGAGACATCGGATTGTTTGTCGATGCGCCAGGTCTAAGGACAACGAATCCATATGCTCTCTTTGGGAAAAGTGTTCTCCAGACCATTCCCCATAGGCCTGACCATACCAGAAGTTGGCGCGTGATTTTCCCAGACCTGTAGGAGCGTTTGAACAAAAAGTTCCAATTTCCCATAGTAATTCCCATGTAAACTTTAACCCTGATGCGCGCAACCAGTTTACAACCAAATGAGCTGATATTTGGCATGAAAGTCCCTATGGGCATGCCCTACAAGGGGAACCATACTAAAACTTGATCCGAGAACTTTTTGAAAAACGTACCCACCCTAGTATAGGTGTTGTAGGCTGTTGCAAAAAGATATTAAACTTTTAAAAAAATCATTTTTTTACAGTAATTTGCAAAAGCTAAGAAAAAAAGTCGAACCATTCCTGGATGTCTATGGCACATTTTGAAGTGCTTCAAAATACCTTTCGAATGCATCTAAGAGAGTTGGGATTGATAAAGTTTAAAGGAAATGCGAGCAATATTAAGATTTATAATGTTTTTTCGACCTCAAACTTCAAAGCCTGTTTTACCCCACTTCCCTTTGTCGTAGAGGGCTCATATTTGGCATGAGTTCATCTCATGTATAGACAAACAAACGCTGAAAGTTTCATCCAAATCGGAGCACCTCGATACGACCTGTTACACATTGGTGAAAAACTCGCTCTTAAATGTAAGATCTATCAGCCAAAACGTGTCATTTTAGTCGCATGAGAATGTGTCTTATATTGTATTTCGAAAAATTTATCTTCACACTGTTTTTCCACAATCTAATTACATCGATATTGTCGGATAATGTCATAGTGCACGGAGAGACCGGCCGGGGCAAATCTAAGAAAATCTTGGTTAATTTAACTAAAAGTATGGGTTAATTTTTTACACAGCTTTTTTTCAACAATCGATTGTTGATTTTCTTAACCCTAAATTGCTGACCACCGATGATTAAAATTAACTAAAAAAATACTTGGAATTGCCATTTTTGTTGGTTAAATGGCCGAAAAAAAATTCTAGCAGTCGACTGCTAGAATATTTTTTTCAGAAAATCAACTAAAAATTTCTTGTTTTCAGCTGAAATATTGTGGAATATTCTGTTGAAGACTGGCTGGGAAATGTTTTTCAACTTTTTTTCAACATTTTTTTTTCGTTGTATCAACCGAAATATTTTTGCATGCAGCAAATTATTAGTATTTTATAACAAAACATTTCTTAATTAGACATAATTTTTGTAAGTGTTGATATATATTTTCTTTAATTATCTAACGATATAGGCTGGGCCGAATTTCTAGCTATATTTTAACTATTGTCTTACTTGAATTCAGAAAAATATTCGTACATGTGGTCAATAATTAGCTGTTGTTAGCAATATTAATATTGAATTTGCCGAAAATTTTGTAATAATGCCTCACAAATTAATGCTGAGTGTTTTTATTTTCGCAATTATTCTGCCTAAAAATTTAACGTTTTGTACTAATTTGTTTTTTTTTTTTGCATGAAGTTGTTAAGTTACTGTTAAAAAGCATCAAAACAAAACTTTTTTTAACTGTTGTTATAAAACATGTAAAGTTTGATTAATGTTTTAAAAAATTACGTTGCATTAAACTAAAAATAATGAAAAAGCATATTATAAATTTTGTTAAACATATTTAAAAAAGATGTTTAATTTAACATGAATTCATGAAAAATAGAAATCGAGCAAAATTTTCACCAAGTTTTAAGCTTATATTTTTATTATGTTGTATAAAATTAAGTGTTGTATTCACTTACCATTACTGTGAAATCATCCGATAAGTCATCATCATCTACAATGGTCTCAGGTTTAGTTATTTTTCTTGTGGTTGGAAACAGAATTTTCACTAAAGTGAACCTTTTGCTGCAAATAGACATGTGAAATCTATTAATAACACAGTTCAACAAAAAATCAAATGTTTCTTGTCTCTGAGACGAGAATATGTGTTTCTAGTAGATTTTTGCCTGCTGAATCCGAATCCGGGTCCAGAATTGCTCCAAATGGTCCCAATTTTGAGATACACCCGTTTGAAATGTTAGTTTAGGCCAAAATTAGCTACTTTGTCGACTATTTTACAAACGAACTATTGAATAAACAACTAAGGCTTCATCCATAAAGTACGTCACGCTAAAATCAGCCAAAATTTACCCCCCCTCCCCCCCTTTGTCACGCTTTTCCTATACTTATTACATGCAATGTCACACTTGCTCAGACCCCCCCTCCCCCCCTAGAGCGTGACATACTTTATGGATGACGCCTAAACCAATACATGTATCTTAAAGTTCACGTATTCCCATTTCTGAAACACCCCTGGTTTTTAAAATTTGATTGTTTCTACGCATATTTATAGCCATTTTAAAATTAGAATTTGACTTGCATGCAAGTTGGAAAAACTTGAATGAGAGCCAACTGAAAATATAATTTTAAAATGGCTATAAATATGCGTAGAAACAATCAAATTTTAAAAACCAGGGGTATTTCAGAAAGGGGAAAACGTGAACTTTAAGATACATGTATTGGTTTAGTTGTTTATTCAATAGTTCTTTTGTAAAATAGTCGAAAAAGTAGCTAATTTTGGCCTAAACTAACATTTCAAACGGGTGTATCTCAAAAATGGGACCATTTGGAGCAATTCAGGACCCGGATTCGGATTCAGCAGGCAAAAATCTACTAGGAACACATATACTCGTCTCAGAGACAAAATCTTGTTGGACTGTGTAATTTAATACAAAATTCTTAATTTCGGCTATAAACTGAAAAAAGGAACGTAAATAAATGAAATTATATTGAGGAAAGAAGAAATATCAATAATGTTACTTACCAAGGTTGCATTAATTTAACAATTACTTTTGGCAACAAACTTTCATTGCATTTGATTCAATTTATTCAACGTACTCCGATTCCTGAAAAAAATATTTTGAGTTTTACTTACCAGTTTATTGAGCAGTCGTATTGCAACAAAACTTTAAAGATAATAATTATCTTCTGTTATATATTTTATATATTTTTATTTTTTTATATTTTACTTCATCTCAATTTTTTATGTTGTTTATGTTGCTTACACATGGCATTTCTATGTATTTTATAATTGATGATTCTGGAAAAAATAATGGTTCATTAAGATTTTATCCGTCGTAATCACGAAGCTTTTTAATGATACAGTTTTCTAATAAGAATCACATTACATAAATTATTGTGCAAAAATAAACCCATACTTACTTGGATTAACCAACATTTTGTTAAATTTGCCCGGGCTGCTCTATCCGTGAAGAGTCGGCCCGCATTTCCCTTCTATTGCCCTCTCGTTCCATCAAACATTCTCATAAAGTGTTCAACTCACTCGCATTGGAGGTCCTCATGGCGAAGGTCTCTTGTTCTTCATAGTTTATCACCTGCAAAGAAATCATCAACAAACCTACTCACCAATTCCACCTCCCCAGTTGCAACACTTTGATGTGCCACTTCAACATTAGCTAAATAGTGTAATTTTCACCTTTCACATCCTCTCACATCATAATTAACAACACAAACTCAACAAATCGACCGCTCTCGTTCGAATCCTGACTTAAAATGACAGACGTAAACAAACCCAAGTTCATCTTTTAAATATTCAACCAAATGTAAATTATATTCAACCAACAAAATTTTTGATTTTCCTAAAACCAAAGCTAACAGTCGAGCACGTTCATTCGAGTTCGGGAAATCTGTTAGCTTTTTGCCTCTAGCATTTTCAACAAACAGGTTATTAAATTAATACTAAATTTTAGTTATTTTAACGGAATATTGGCAGTAACAAGTACGTTTTTGTTAAAATTAACGAAAGTAAAATCAACAATTTTAATTGTTAAAATTTCTGGGCACGGTCTCTCCGTGTGTAATCTGGAAAAAAACAGATTTAAAAACAAATTTTGGATTTTTATGTGAAATTTACAAAATTTAGCATTTTGAATGATGAAATTAGTATTCGGGCTATATTTTGATGCAATTTTATGATCATTTGTCCAAAGAAAAGTTTGTTTTATTTGGTTTACTAGGTGCTATAGGCGTGTTCTTTGGGTTAATATAACTAAAGCTTAAACCGGTAAACTATGGCTTGGGCAAAATTTCGGGGAAGAGCCTCACTTTCATGGTGCCAAATATCAGACTTGCCGTATTTCTTTTCTTAAAGTTCTAAAAAATACACCGTCAAATTTGAGTTCGTTAAATCATCTTCATATTTAATATTTTTTTAAACAGTTTATAATTTAAAATTTAAATAATTTAATAGGGGATACTATTTACAAAGAAATGCAACGCTGAAAATAACACTTTGAACATTATTTCATCAGCAATCAGATGCAGCATTTTTCCACTAACTGATGATGTGAACTGATGAGAAATTTTTAATTATTTTCATGTTTTCAATTTAAAAAAAAAACATTAGTTCCCGCAAATTCTCTGTCTGTTCTGAGATGACTCAAATTTAATGCAGTAAAATGCTGTTTCGAATCCATAAATCAAATAGGATAATTACTGTGTAGTTCAATATAATTGATGACGGCGTCGCTTGAAAGTTGTTTGGAGTAAAACAAAAATTGCCCAAATTCTAAAAAATAACAATTATCACTTTCAGGTCACAACGAGATTTTTTAGTTTATTGAATTTTGCGATTATTCTCACATCTTGATTTTTCTTTTGCAGTAAAAGATCCAAAGTTTTGTTGTAAATTTATGTGTAAAATTATTTTTTTTCTTCTTAAAAAATATGCCTTTTGTTTCCAAAGTAGTAGTGAAGAGACTGACAAGTTTGGTTCGTTTCTATTTCATCAAAAAATAAAACAATAATTTTACCCTCACAGCCAATCCAAACGATACGAAGCTAACCACTCACATGACTTTTGCATGCGTCTCAAGATCTTTTTTGGCACGAAAAAGAAATCATCAGTATAACACTCGCATGATGCAATACCAACATCATGATGCAATTTATTTTGAGTTCGATCAGGATAGATATCGAGCGACAAGTTGTACTAACCCAGTCTCACGCGATGTGCCATAGAAATATGCAACCGAAATTAATTGAGCTTAGCGAACATGACAGCAACTTCATCAATTCAAAAGTGTAGCTGTTAAAATCAATCTGGAATTCATGGTTCGATTTTCAAATGAATTTGTTCTTTTTTCGTCAATTTAAAATTCAATTTCAGCTTCCTGGAATCCTCATCGATGCAAACTGATTCAACCTCAATTATACAATTTTGTCGTTTTTTCCTCTCTTTTTTTCCTCACGCAGGAATCAATTTCAACTGCACAGGAGTTTGCTTTAATTACATCGGATAACCAATCAAAGGAAACGAACTGACGGTCTCAATTCATCAGCTCGTGCTTTCTGATCAACAGAATCGACGACGACGACGACGCCGTCGATAGCAGCCACAAAATGGTGATAGGAGAAGCCACCGGGAACGCTCCCAATGGGGAAGCTGTGCCCCCACCACAGTCACAGCAGTGCGCTCCCCAGAAAGCCACGATTGAAAACATAATGAGTGGAATTGAGAATACAGGGACGGTGAAGATGAATAATCACAGGAAAAAACTACGGCAGCGGTAAGTAAAGTAAGCGAAATCTAGGAAATATTTCTTTAGCGTCGAAATTCGTTTTCAGATTTGATATCATAAAGAAACTGGGTCAAGGAACGTACGGCAAGGTGCAATTAGGTATCAATAAGGAAACCGGCCAAGAGGTTGCAATAAAAACAATTAAAAAGAGCAAGATTGAAACAGAAGCCGACCTCATACGGATACGAAGGGAGGTGCAGATTATGAGCTCTGTACAGCATCCCAATATCATTCATATTTATGAAGGTTGGATAAACTTAAGAGTGAAATTAACTCAATGGAAATGTTTTAAAGACTCTGCTCTGTGAACTGTCTGTCAGCCATCGTAACATCCTTAACCCTCTAAAGCACATGGTAGCACCAAGACTTTGAGATCGCATTTCTCGAAGATGTTACAATATTTTCAACTGCTTCTTTTTGTACATGGTGAAGAAACATATAAACTAACTTCTGACCAAATCGACTCCAATTAGATATTAGTTATACCATTTCACGCACAATCTGTACATTTTTTGTAAAAATTGAAAAAGAAATATGGACAGCAGTTTTAAGAGTTCGATGCCGCTGCTATGATTCCGCAGCCAGAATCCAGAAAAATAATTTTGAAACATATATTTACAGAAAAAATATCTTGATTTAAGCATTGCCAAACAAGATTTTACAGTTATTTTAAAGGAAAAATGGCACGACCGGAAACCTTTATAAACTCAAAGTATTGCATATATAAAAATCTGAATTTTGTCATAAAAAGCATTTCCACGAGTTAATCAGTAATTTTGAATATTTTGCCTTTCAACAACGTTAATAATAATAATATTTCCAGTGTTCGAAAACCGTGAGAAAATGGTTCTAGTCATGGAGTTTGCTGCGGGTGGAGAGTTGTACGACTATCTGTCCGAGCGGAAGGTACTCTCTGAGGAGGAAGCCCGTCGCATTTTCCGCCAAGTGTCCACCGCTATCTACTACTGTCACAAGCACAAAATTTGTCACCGTGATCTAAAACTAGAGAATATCCTGTTGGACGAGCATGGAAATGCCAAAATTGCCGATTTCGGGTTGTCCAACGTATTTGATGAGCAAAGACTGCTGGCGACGTTTTGTGGATCTCCACTGTACGCCTCGCCGGAAATTGTGAAGGGAACTCCTTACCTTGGACCAGAGGTGGACTGTTGGTCGCTGGGTGTACTGTTGTATACCTTGGTGTACGGTGCAATGCCATTCGATGGTGCTAATTTCAAAAGGCTTGTGAAACAAATCAGTCAGGGTGACTACTTCGAACCGAAGAAACCGTCACGTGCATCTCCGTTGATCCGGGAAATGCTCACGGTGTGTCCCCAGCGACGAGCAAACATTGAGCAAATTTGTAATCACTGGTGGGTGAACGAAGGTTACGAAGGGTCATGCTTGGATCTCGCCGAAGAACTTGCGAATCAGACCCCTGTACGATTGGATGTGCTGCTCTCGTTGGCGCCACCATCCGTAACTGCCGATCAGGTAGTTGTGGGGAGTGGTCAAGAGGAAGCTAAGCCTAAGGAAAGAATACAACGAAGTCATTCGGTTGGTTCCATCATCGACATGGGTGGAACGGACGCCGAACGTCGAATATTGGATATGGTGGCAGCAGGAGGCGAAGCAGCCCTTATGCCTTCACCTACTCGAACCATTACACCCTCCGAGAGTAGTCCTGCTCAACCGAAAAGGAAACTGGAGACAACAGTTTCAACAGAAAATGCCACTGGTGCGGTTAAGAAAAAAGAAAAACCAATTGATAAACTTAAGCCAGATCATTCGCATCCTGTGATTCCTGAAGTGATAGACATGGAACACTCACCATCTCCTCGACCTGCTGAACCCCAAAGCAAAGCAGACACAAGTCCTGTTGAGCCATCAGAATCAACCGCAAGCACACCTACCGCTGCACATGACGTGTTACTGGATCTTCAAAATCTTGAAAACTTGTGCGACGAGCTGCTTCAAGAAACTGCCACCCCACCGACATCGAAAGCGGCAACACCGGAAGAATCCGTACCAACGGTTCATCCCATTGCACCCACACCAAAACCTGAAACTTCCGCACCACCAGCACCGGTCACGTCTGGTGTCAAAGCAAGACTGGAGAAACTCGAGAAGGCTGACAAACCCGCTGAGAAGGTACCGATGAAGAAAGTATTTAATAAAAATAAAACCGCGGATTTGGCCGCGGCCATCAATCAGGTGTCAAAACTGGACCAAGAATTTGCCCAAGTCAAATCAGCTTCGAACCTGGAGCGCAAGAATAGTCTTCCTGAGGAGAACCTCACTAAACCCGTCGAGCGACGAAAGTCGCGAATTTTGGAGACTGCTGAAAAGTTCCAGAGCATGAACAATCAAAACAACGATAAGTTTAAAAAGTTTTCGTTACCTGGTATCCCCACGGTGGGCAACTACAAGAAGGAATTTGAACGTAAAACTTCCGTGAATAGTTCCTCCAGTGCACCATTCAAACCGTCGCCATTTGAGATGCAACGACGTCTCGAGCAAGAGATGGCATCACCCGACCGGAGCTATCCTAACAGTGAAGCTGACCTGCAAAGTCCCGTTTCGTACGGCGACGACAGATCGGTTGATCGCGAAGCCAAATTTGAAACGGACGAAGTTCAGGAAAGCGATTCAAAGAGTTCCGTTAGCAGCTTTTCACTTGAAGAAGCTCGCCGGTCGATGGAAAATTCGATTGCTCTTTTGAATAAGGTGCGCCCGGATAGCTCTATGAACCCGGTTGATCAGCTGTGTGCCAAGACGGAAAATGTTTCATTCACCGATAGTAATGATCGCGAGAGAAAGCTGAAGAATGCACGTGAGATCATTGGAAATGCCATCCCCATTGGACGTCTGCGGAAGCCTCCGATGCCATTCGGAGCCAACGGACGTTCCGCCACCGGTGGTATCAGTCTGAACACCTCTCTATCCAACAAGCAGTTCCGCCTTGGTTCGGAAGGACCCGAACCTAGGTTTGACACCATGTCGGTACCTAGAAGTGAGTACCATTAGCCAGCTTTGTTTTTTTTTTTCTGTGGATTAGTAATTGTTCTCTTTTCTCAATCGTTCAGAAGTGTCGGTTGGAAGTGTCCCCACGCCATTGGTAGATGATACTAAAACATCACATGCTGAGATTACACTTAAATCCGCTACGTTACCGAGACGGAAAATTGGAGCTCATGGAGATCAACCAATTAAGGTATTACAAGTTGTTTTCCAACCTTTTAAAATAAGATACCAACTCAACGTTCCTCCAACAGGGTGATCCGCAGGCAACACCTCAACCGATACGCTTTTCTACCGAAATGCAGCATCAAGTGCCGGATCTGCGCAGTGCCCCAATACGGGAGCATCCGATTGCATTCACGGTACAGCAACGTGCCAACAGTTTGGAGCCGCAGGTCAAGGAACAGACGATTCCCGTCCAAAAGCCTCCCACCTACCAGCGCACGCTGTCCAACGCATTTGGTCCTTCGACGGCACGTGGCTCACTGTCCCGACAGTCGACCAACGAGTCCAACGATTCGGACACGACGCTCTCCCAGAGTGGCCAAATGCCACCGTTGCCGGGTAGCAGTAGCAGCACGATGCCCATCAAGAAGAGCCCGCGAGAGTTCATCATCCCGATTGCCGTGGAGGGCGGCGGATTCGTTACACCACGTGCCAACAGCCTCGAACCGTCCGAGTCGAGCACAACAAACACATCGACTAGCTTCAGTACAAAGCAGCGCCTCGGACGTCCAAGAAAAATTGGGTAAGTTTAAATCCTCAATGAAATGCCGCTAGAAATCGAAATTCCTCCCGATAGTCCTGAAATTGAACTTTTGAGCGTTTTTTACCGATGTTTCGTTCATGAAAGGAGGAGAGACAAGTTCTCTGTGGAATTTCAAGCTTACTGATTGTCGAAATAAACTTTTTTGATGAGATTCTTCCAGCGCTGGCATGGCAATATATTACAACTTATTATTCTTCCAGCTCTTTGCTCAGTGAAAAAGATTCCGAGGAAGACTCTTCGTTTTCGCGAATCAATCGTCACACGTCCTTGGGCCGTGAGAGCGACTCTGAAGAGCCACGCTTCCACACCATGCATCGCCTGAGGTAAATCGAAATCATTTAAATACATTTTTACATAAATTTACCAAAAACATATTTTCCAGGAGCTCGCGGCCATCGCAACGTGGCACAGCTGAACCCAATGACTCTGGCAGCTCGGGCGAGGAAGACGACGACGACGGATTCGAAATATTGACCGCGGAGAATCTCTTCTCAACGCTGCTGTCGAGGGTACATGGTTTAATGCTATTTTGTTGACGTTTTTTTAATGGTAACAATTTTTGTTCCTTGCAGGTTCGAGCTCTCACCAACCGATTGAATGTGAATGAGCCAAACACAAGCAATTTCCCATCATCGCGCTTTATGAGCAACTTGAGACAAACTCAAGCACCGTTCTGGCAACACCACGACCCGTTTACTAGGTAAGGGAGAAATTAGTTGTTTGTTTGGTTAAAAACATTATTTTTAAGCACAATTTTGCATCGTTTGAATGACGATGGTTTGCGTCAAGAGTCCTGCAAAAATAGTCCCGAGGTAATAATTTATTAGCAAGAATTATCGAAAATTCTCCCGCCCTCGGTCATTTGACGTTTCTACCAATTTTAATCACTGACGAAAGAGAAGCGTAGAACAAAACCTATGCGTGTCAACGCGAGCCTGCGATGCCAGAAGAAATTCTGACCCTTGAAGATTTCTTATATATATATATTTTTTTTTTTCTATATTTGCATTTTTGTTCCACCAATTTCACTCTCACGTTCGATTTAAAAGTGTTTTTTTCGTTTTTTTTTGTTTTTTTTTTTTAACCGGGACCGTAGTGTAGGGGTAAGCGTGGTTGCCTCTCACCCAGTCGGCCTGGGTTTGATCCCGGAAGGTCCCAGTGGCAAATTTTGAGACGAGATTTGTCTGATCACGCCTTCCGTCGGACAGGGAAGTAAATGTTGGCCCCGGACTGACCTAGAGGTTAGGTCGTTAGCTCAGTCCAGGTGTAGGAGTCGTTTCCCTGGGTCCTGCCTCGGTGCACGGAGAGACCATGCCCAGAAATTTTAACAATTAAAATTGTTGATTTTACTTTCGTAAATTTTAACAAAAACGTACTTGTCACTGCCAATTTTCAGTTAAATTAACCAAAATTTAGTATTTATTTAATAACCTGTTTGTTGAAAATGCTAGAGGCAAAAAGCTAACAGATTTCCCGAACTCGAATGAACGTGCTCGACTGTTAGCTTTGGTTTTAGGAAAATCAAAAATGTTGTTGGTTGAATAAAATTTACATTTGGTTGAATATTTAAAAGATAAACTTGGGTTTGTTTACGTCTGTCATTTGAAGTCAGGATTCGAACGAGAGCGGTCGATTTGTTGAGTTTGTGTTGTTAATTATGATGTGAGAGGATGTGAAAGGTGAAAATTACACTATTTAGCTAATGTTGAAGTGGCACATCAAAGTGTTGCAACTGGGGAGGTGGAATTGGTGAGTAGGTTTGTTGATGATTTCTTTGCAGGTGATAAACTATGAAGAACAAGAGACCTTCGCCATGAGGACCTCCAATGCGAGTGAGTTGAACACTTTATGAGAATGTTTGATGGAACGAGAGGGCAATACAAGGGAAATGCGGGCCGACTCTTCACGGATAGAGCAGCCCGGGCAAATTTAACAAAATGTTGGTTAATCCAAGTAAGTATGGGTTTATTTTTGCACAATAATTTATGTAATGTGATTCTTGTTAGAAAACTGAATCATTAAAAAGCTTCGTGCTTACGACGGATAAAATCTTAATGAACCATTATTTTGTTTTCAGGATCATCAATTATAAAATACATAGAAATGCCATGTGTACGCAACATAAACAACGTAAAAAATAGAGATGAAATAAAATATTAAAAAAAATAATAATAAATAAAATATATAAAAGAAGATAATTATTATCATGAAAGTTTTGTTGCAATACGACTGCTCAATAAACTGGTAAGTAAAACTCAAAATATTTTTTTCAGGAATCGGAGTACGTTGAATAAATTGAATTAAATGCAATGAAAGTTTGTTGCCAAAAGTAATTGTTAAATTAATGCAACCTTGGTAAGTAGCATTATTGATATTTCTTCTTTCCTCAATATAATTTCATTTATTTACGTTCCTTTTTTTAGTTTATAGCCGAAATGAAGAATTTTGTATTAAATTACTAATACATTTCACATGTCTAATTCCAGCAAAAGGTTCACTTTAGTGAAAATTCTGTGTCCAACCACAAGAAAAATAACTAAACCTGAGACCATTGTAGATAATGATGACTTATCAGATGATTTCACAGTGATGGTAAGTGGATACAACATTTAATTTTATACAACATAATAAAAATATAAGCTTAAAACATGGTGAAAATTTTACTCGATTTCTATTTTTCAGGAATTCATGTTAAATTAAACATCTTTTTTAAATATGTTTAACAAAATTTGTAATATGCATTTTCATTATTTTTTGTTTAATGCAGAATTTTTTTCGGCCATTTAACCAACAAAAATGGCAATTCCAAGTATTTTTTTAGTTAATTTTAATTACTGGTGGTCAGCATTTTCGGGTTAACAAAATCAACAATCGATTGTTGAAAAAAAGCTGTGTAAAAAATTAACCCATACTTTTAGTTAAATTAACCAAGATTTTCTTAGATTTGACCCGGCCGGTCTCTCCGTGTGGAGCCGCTGGTAGGCAGTTGGACTCACAATCCAAAGGTCGTCAGTTCGAATCACGGGGTGGACGGAAGCTAAGGTGTAAAAAGAAGTTTGCAATTGCCTCAACAATCAAGCCTTCGGACACCTAGTTTCGAGTAGGAATCTCGTAATCGAGAACGCCAAGGCATTGCTGTAGAGCGAATAGTTTGATTTTTTTTATGGTTTTTTTTGTTTTTCTTTTTATCATATCTAGAGTTTACTGTTGGAAAAGGTCCTATAAGCTATTATGTTTCATATGTTTACAGGAACTTAAAAAAAACTCTTGATATTTCAAAACCTTACCACAGTATAGTGAAACTTAAATATCTAATCGTGTTATTTATTATGTTGCAATGTCTTAGCTCACATTACACATATTCATACAGGAATGAAACAATAGAGTCGAAAGAGGTGTAAGTATTGTTCGAAAAAAAAATATAGTTTACATATTTGGGTTCCTCGTACTCTTGACTATTTATTTATGAGTTTAATTATGTGTTCACAAAATACTTTCACACTTTAATTCTATTCAATTTGTGTTTTTCAAATATTAATTTTGATACAATTCTTTGGGTTTCTATACAGCAATTCCATTTCAAAAGAGCCTAAACCGAAAAAAAAGTTCTCCGATCGGGCTCAAATTTTTTCTGGGGGTTCCTTGGCCAAAATAATTAGACCCGTATTTTTTTGTTTGGCCATTAGGGTGACCTACATCGTGCTAGGGTGGTTCGAAAAATGGCAATTTTCGTAATTTTTCGCAAAAACCACTTTTTTCAAAAAATCATATCTCCGCGCCATTTTATCCGATTTTAGCTGTCTAAGACGCAAAAGAAAGATGATGAGTTTGGCCATTTGGGAAAAATAGTCAAAAGTTTCAAAAATCTAGCTTAACATTTGAAAAAGTCGTATGAAAACTTAAAATGGCGTTTTGACCGTGTCTGGACCAAAGAGCCTATGTCTGAAAATATTTTTATCGGATTCCTCGGAAAATTTCACATAACATATCAAAAAATTGGCGATGTCGAACCGTACGTTTCGGAGATATGATTTTTTGAAAATAAAAACTGAGTTTTTCGACGCGCCACGCGCAAAAACGGGAAAATGACAAAATCGGCAAGAAATCGACTTTTTCCACTAATTTTCGTAATTGAAAGACGCAACTTTTGATACCATAACATCTATAGGTCATCGCTGAAATTTTAAAGTTATCGCAGTTTTAGTGGAAAAAGTTGATTTTTTGCCGATTTCGTCATTTTTCCGTTTTTGCGCGTGGCGCGTCGAAAAACTCAGTTTTTATTTTCAAAAAATCATATCTCCGAAACGTACGGTTCGACATCGCCAATTTTTTGATATGTTATGTGAAATTTTCCGAGGAATCCGATAAAAATATTTTCAGACATAGGCTCTTTGGTCCAGACACGGTCAAAACGCCATTTTAAGTTTTCATACGACTTTTTCAAATGTTAGGCTAGATTTTTGAAACTTTTGACTATTTTTCCCAAATGGCCAAACTCATCATCTTTCTTTTGCGTCTAAGACAGCTAAAATCGGATAAAATGGCGCGGAGATATGATTTTTTGAAAAAAGTGGTTTTTGCGAAAAATGGCGAAAATTGCTATTTTTCGAACCACCCTAGCACGATGTAGGTCACCCTAATGGCCAAACAAAAAAATACGGGTCTAATTATTTTGGCCAAGGAACCCCCAGAAAAAATTTGAGCCCGATCGGAGAACTTTTTTTTCGGTTTAGGCTCTTTTGAAATGGAATTGCTGTATATTGAAAATAAACATTCATATATCACACTACCTTTGTTGAATATATTTAACACATTGTTATTTTCCAGCCGTTTGAATGGAGGAAACTCAAACGCGTGGCGCCACAGCATGTCCCGTGATCTCAGTTCGGATATCGATTCCATGTTTTCGCGGTCGGGAGCAACACTTCCCAGAGGTGATTATCGTAGTTTTTTTCACTAGATTTCATTTGATTCTTCCGAAAAAGTGCTTAGAATTTTCATTAGTTTTATGATTTTAGTTTTTCATTATCGTCATTACTTTTTTGTTTAATTTCTAACCGCTTAAAATGTTTTCCTATATTTTGCAAACTTTTCCTCCCTCAAAGAAGTAAAGAATCGATTAAGAGTTTACCTGTAGCGAAACCCCTTCAGTTGATGCAAGCTAGACCTTTTACTCACACAAATCAACTTTATACTGTCGTCGGTGTAATGGAATTAAACACAAAACCAACACTTCAAACCACCAATCAATGCGCAACTGAAACCTAAACGCATACAAAAACAAAATGCATAATAACCATCAATTTTACAACATAATCCCAAGTACCAGTCCAAAAGTAACCCATTTTTTTCATCGAATATCGAGTTGTTTTTGCTAATGCTTGTTGATTTGAGTTTGAGTAACGATTAAAGTATGTGCGATTGTTTGGTTGATAGCTTACCCTTTTGTTGTGCCACCCATTATTATATTAGAAATAACTGCTTTTCAAAGTTGTGTAGCTAGTTGTTTTGAGATCGAATTACTATGTTTAAATTATTTATCAAATGTAACATTAAATAGATGTTTGGATTGACGATATCTATATGGAAAATAAAGTTCAATAAAAGTTTTACAAAAATATAGTCGAACCTGTAGCTTTTTCTTTTCAACCCTTGTTTCCAAATACTCCATATCTGTTGATAAGGCCCGGCTCGCGATCCAAGTTGTAACAAGCCGTTTTGACTGTTTTTTTTTTGTTCGCGCGGAAATGTCTCTTTGCAGAAAAGTCTCAATCCAAAATATTTGTTTAGTGTTCCTCTCAGTTTTAGTTTAGTTTGAATATTAAGTTACGTTTACGTTAACGGATTTTTCTTCAATCATTTTGTTATGCCGCTTTGCAAGTTTTTTTTATACATAATATATGATAACACTCAATAATAATGATTGCGATAGATGGTTAAAGTTGGAGGTCTTCAAGCAAAAAAGAACATTTAAAACAAAACTAGAACGAGAGGTACTAACCAAATATTTTGCAAACCCAATTGAGTATTTTTTCTATTAAACTTAAATCTCGCGTAAAACCGTCCAGCTTTAACCATCTGTCAATGTCAATACGATTAAGTGAAGTGTGAAAGTATGTGTTGAACGCGAATAGTTTTGTTTTGGTTTTTGAAAATACGTTAAAGCGCCATGCAGCCTTTAATGTACAAACACACAGTGAGTAGATTTATTGTAAGTGAATTAGTTATAATAAGAAGAAAATGTTTATTAGACTTTCGATTTAATTTCCGAAAGAGTTGTTTCCTTAACGGAACAAGGTTATAGATAATGAAAAATAAAACAATAGTCAAGACAATGCAATGTTATGGATTTTTTATGTGGTTAGCCACGGAAGTCACGTAATTCCGACTTAAAATTTGAACTAGCTTTGCTCTGTGGTATATTTTTTTTATTTACACATGACACGATTGCCAAACTACATGGAAAAGGAAACCACGTGTAATGGAAAACACTTCACTGAAAATATAATTTGTTGCTGTTTTTTCAACATGAGCTTGAGTCATCCTCAATTTGACTATGAGAAATTGTTAGATGAATAAGCATCCCGATTTCGTTTTTTCAATCGAGGATTGATTGTAAGGAATTATTGTTATTTAACAGCACCTTAAAGAATCGACTTTGAATAAATTTAGATAAAGATAAAAAAGACATTAATTTCAAGTTTAAAATATAGGTATTCCAAATAGGCACACCGGCTTTAGTTACCACGCAGCTCCATTAGTCCCATTATAGTGGATATAAACTTCAAATCGGTGTTCACGAAAAGTCGATTCGGGATAGTTTTTTTATTTCTCGTTTTGTGTCATTGGTTCATTAATATATGGATTGATTGGTCAAGATAAATAAATTGTTTGTAAAATGCATGAGAGTGATAAAAAACGAGAATGATTTTTCAGCATTTTTGTCAAATAGCTTTCTACACCATCAAAGACAATTCGGGTGAAAATGGACAACATCAAACATAAAAAAAAAATTGCAAATGTAAGATAATTGTCCTCATTTGCCTCAGTCGCTGGAACTGTTAAAATAAGTGTGATTGTGCGTGAACTTGTTACACTATGCAGTATTTAGATTAGTGCTTTTCATGTAATTTAAAAAAGATCATGTGCATCATGTAGAATACAGAAATGTTTTCAAAATCCAACAAAACACTTTCGGAGCGGGAAAGGCGGAGACTCCATTGCAAATTCCAATGAGGTAAACAAGACCGAATTTAACAGAAAAGCAACAAAATTAAAAAAAAACTTTATATTATCAATACATTTCTGTATTCTTTTCGACTTTAATACAAGCACTCTAACTCCACATCGGCCTTTAAAAAAATATGTTGATTTGCGATAAATAACCATTTTATCATGTTTATTTTTTATTATTTTTCCAACCAAAACATTCGACAAGTCAACAAATAAAATTATCTGTTTCTACAAAAAAAAATAAATATACAAAGCTGATTGTTGCTTGTTTGTTTATCTTTTCTCTATGTGATTGCAGTGGGGTTCCGCGTTACGTTAACACATGTACCAAATACCGGTAGCAGTAGTTCGCAACCTGAAACCACTTCCACCACAACAACCGCGAATACTTCTACTTCTACTACTACTACAACACCATCAACGAACACATAGTACCGAAAACAACTGAAACCATTTATCCCATACATGATGTTTGATTTTTTCCCTCCTTCAAAATATCAAAACAATAGAAAGAGAAACAGATTCGATCACTTTTAGCATAAGTTTATTTATTTGAAAGTATTTTTTAAACATTTAATCATAATTTTGTTACTAAATCACTGCAAGGCACTGCAACTCTCAAATATACAATCAAAGCTGCGTGTGAACTATGTATCTTTTTATACATTTCAAACGAAATCAAAAACCAAAAGAAAACTACAAACTAATAACACCGTGTCCGTTAATGAGAAAACAACGTTATGAGATAACCTAATTATATTTCTTTAACTCTCACAGTTGAGCAATGCTAGATTTTTGTTCTTATGAGATATTGTAAGAACAAGTAGCATGTGTTATTGTTTTTCTTGCTCCAAATATTGCTAGAGGTTGTTATGAGTCAATCATGTACAAGTCTAAAATATCTGAAATTGGTCAATTCAAAGTAATAACCACTAACAATATGATAATATATTAAAACTACAGAAAGAGTAGAACACTTTCAAAACTGTATAAAACCAAGTGCAATTACACTTACGGAATGTTCAACAACCAATATGTTTAAGTTTTACTTTTATTGTTACTGTTTGTGTGTACTACTGTCCTAGAATCGTTTGCTACGACCAACAACAGTGCTTCAATGGTAAGACAGGTTAGTATTCTTTCGAAAATCAAAACAACAAATTTACATGAAGTGTGCAAACCGCTACTCATCTATGATGGCATTTTTATTTGGAAAATAAAACAAGAACTTGAACTATAAGCAAATGCCGAACGGATTCTAGTTATGTATGTGTCTCTTTTATTAATTTTATGTCATAATTTGTTTTCTATATTTAAAAGTTGCAGTCATTTGAGGTTCATTCAAAAATTACAATAGTATTTGTACGATAGACATTTTCATCAAAATTCACAAAATTCTTCTATAAAAAGTTGTATAAATATCACTTGTGAATTCATAACTTTAAGCAAGATTGCCATAAATAAAGTTGCCTTCGTCTGGATTAAGGCCCAAATCCTTCAGATTCTCATTCCAAGTCTCCACCACTAAGCTATAAAAGATTTGATAAATTGATGAATGGTTGGACTGTAATGTATTGAAAGATTTTCAGCGCAAAAAAGTGACTATGTTGAAGACCAGAGCAACTCTCTACGAAATCGACCGATTTCGACCATTTTTATTTTTTGTATTTTTTGATTTGCCTCAAACTTTATGGGGGCCTTCCCTATGACCAAAAAAGCTATTTTGCGTCATTGGTTCACCCATACAAGTCTCCATACAATTTTGGCTGCTGTCCATACAAAAATGGTATGTAAATATTCAAACAACAGTAACTTTTGTCCCGCCCGTGTGGATCAATCGGACCGCGCACTGGACTCATAATCCAGAGGTCGCTGGTTCGAATCCCGCGGCGGGCGCTCTAAAATTCTTTGTGTAAATATGGGTATTCGGCGCCGTCGCTCCGTGCCATACTTTCATACACTTAGGAGCCCAGGGCGGCGAAGTCCTTGTAGATAAAAAAGGAAGACACTAGTGGTTGGTACTAGCAATGGTGGCCGACAGCTATAAAGTCAACTTCGTATCGTAACTTTTGAGTGAATTTTCTGATCAATTTGGTGTCTTCGGCAAAGTTGTAGGTATTGTTGAGGACTTTTGATAAAAAAAATAGGTACACGGAAAAAAAAATTTGCAGATTTTTTTATCATCTTTTTTTTCACTAAAACTCAATTTCCCAAAATACGTATTTTTTGATTTTCGAGATTTTTTGATATGTTTTAGAGGACAAAAATCCGCAACTTTTGAGCCATAGAGAAACATGGTCAAAAAATCTGCCGCCGAGTTATGAATTTTTGAAAAAGTAGTGATTTTTGGAAAAAATCGAAGTTTCATGCAAAAACAAATTTGACATTATTTTTTTGGCCCTAACATTTTAAAAGGGCCACACATTGAATATAACGCCCATTTAAAATGTTAGTCTTGATTTGAAAATTTTCAAAATATTTTTTTTGAAAAGATCGGAAAATTTTACGAATGTTTCATGTTTTAACATTGAAAATCGAACCTTTAGTTGCTGAGATATCGTCATTAGAAAATGGTGGGTTGTTTTGGTGAGATTTAGAAAACTTAAATTTTCGTGTTTCTTTTTCTTAAAGCGGCTCTATCTCAGCAACCCGAGGTCCAATCTTCAATGTCTCTTAGACAATTTGATAGCAAATTTTCTGAACTTTTCAAAAAAAAATTCAGAAATGGTCACTCATGGTCACTATTTTTAAAAATCGAAAAACAGCAAATATTTTGCAAAAATCAAACTTTCGGTGGCTATATCTTAAAAACGGAGCCCTTTATCAAAAAATCTGTAAAGTACTATTCGATTGCAAATTCAATTTTGCATTAGAAAATAATGTCAAATTTGTTTTTGCATGAAACTTCGATTTTTTACAAAAATCACTACTTTTTCAAAAATTCATAACTCGGCGGCAGATTTTTGGACAAAATAGGTCTATTCCCGTACTTGCAGAATTGCAGAATTTCTGCAGCTTCTGCAGAATTCTGCAGCCAGCATAAGTCACTTTTTTGCAGCGCGTTCCCGTACTTTTCAGCTCGCTTTCTTCATCTCTCTCTTTTGCAGAAGTTCTGCAAGGAGAGAAACCGCAAAACTTTTGCCTGGGTAGCGCATTCCAGTACTTTTTCTGCAATATTGTACACAGTTGAGTGGATTTACTCAAATTGGGTATTAAAGTTTTTTAATTATTTCAAAATATAAAAAAAATGGTTCACAAAAAAGTAATTGAAATAAGTTTACCTCTAAAGCGGGGATATTATTTTTTATGCAGTACAACATTTTATTTATAAAATCAAGGATGTATTATTTATGAAGTAACTAGAAATTAAATATACTTAGGTAGAAATAAATATTAGAAACAACTCACATTTTTTACATAAGGTAAACAATTTTACAATTGAGTGGCAGGTACGTTTAATAAATATGATTTAAAAAAAGACAAACAAAGGTTTTATATAGAATTTTTAATTGCAGGATGTTTGAAAGATTATTCATAATAACATAAAAAATTATGACTGGATGTCACATGAAAGCACAACGGTGACGCAGCGAAATTGACAAATTTTAAAAAATGAATCAAAAACTCAAAAATTTTGAAACACTTAAATTAAGAAATCCATAATTAAAAATATATATATAAAAAAAACTAATATTTTCAAATTGAGAAACTTTCAAAAAACATAAATCAGATATTTGAGAAATTTAAAAATGCAAATAATTATATCAGAAAAATAAAAAAAAATCACAAATTCAAAGCTTAAAAATTATTATAAGCTAAATATTTTAAAATGTTTAAAATTTCAAAAGAATCGTAATTTTACAAATTCAAAATAAAAAAATAAAGGTTGAAAAAAAAATCGAAATAAAAAAAATAAAGTTTGAATATTTATGAGTTCAGATTACCAAAAATTCAAAAGCTACAGTTAAAAATAATAAGAAAGAAAATTAAAGAAATTATAACTTCAAAAATATAAAGTAAAATTAAAAAAATCTGTAAATCAAAAATTTTAAAACTCAAACATAAATAAAATAGAAACAGTCCAAATTTCCAATCTCTAGATTCTCTAAATTTAAGTTTCTAACCTAAAATATGGCTCCAAAAATGTGTGTTTTTTATGATTCAAGATGGCGAAGAATTTAAGAATTTAGGAACTTAAGAATTTAATAATTTGAGAATTTAGGAATTTAAGAATTCAAGAATTTCAAAGTTTCAGAATTTTAATTTCGACAAAATTACATAATTTTCTTTTGTTCATATAAGAATACAAATTGGTAGCACCGTTAAAGGTACAATTTATTATTTGCCAATTAAATTTACCTATTATTTTAACACACATATTTAGTATATTCAAAATCAATTTAAGATCAAAAATTATTCCTGAACAAATATTTATTTGAAATTATTAAACTCAAAAGAAATGTGTATTTAAAAAAAAATCTTTTTATAGTACAATTTTTTGTGGAGGTACTAGCTGTGCTCTAATACTATGGCTTAAGTAATTTATCATTACAACTAATAATGAAATGCCCAACTTGCAAATTTTATGTAAGCGTGTACTCAACATCTATCACACCAAATTGCAGTAACTTTTCAACAAGAAAGAGAAGAGAGAGCTTGCAGAAAAGTACGGGAACGGTTTTGCTGCAACTTCTACCTCTCTCACTGCAGAAGTTCTGCCTGTGAGAAAAGTTACTTTTGTTGCAGAAAAGTACGGGAACGCTCTGCTGCCGTTTTTGTGCAGAATTGCAGAATTCTGCAGTACGGGAATAGACCTAATGTTTCTCTATGGCTCAAAAGTTGCGGATTTTTGTCCTCTAAAACATTCAAAAAATCTCGAAAATCAAAAAATACGTATTTTGGGAAATTGAGTTTTAGTAAAAAAAAAGTTGATTAAAAAATCTGCAAATTTTTTTTCCGTGTACCTATTTTTTCTCAAAAGTCCTCAACAATACCTACAACTTTGCCGAAGACACCAAATTGATCAGAAAATTCACTCAAAAGTTACTGTTGTTTGAATATTTACATACCATTTTTGTATGGACAGCAGCCAAAATTGTATGAAGACTTCTATAGGTGAACCAATGACGCAAAATAGCTTATTTGGTCATAGGGAAGGCCCCCACAAAGTTTGAGCCAAATCAAAAAATACAAATAAAATCCATTTCCGGTTTTGGTAGAGAATTGCTCACCAATGTAATGAATTATTTTTCTATATGTTTCTATACAAAACAAAATTGATTGTTTCAAGTAGCTCACGGTGTATTTTTTCGAGACCTCAATGACAAAAAATTCGGTATGTCTGATATTTGGCACCGTGAAAGAAGGGCTCTTTCCCGACATTTTGCGGTATATACCGAAATATTTCGTCGGGGGGTCTAGTGCAACTTTTTTTTTTGAAGATTTTTTTTCGATTTTATGGGATATTTGTTCAAAAAAGTCACAGAAAATCGGTGCATTCATGTTGATATCACTCAAACTTCTTATGAATATGCCCTGGGGATTCTAACCAACTATATTTGACCAATATTTGACCTCCAATTAAAAAAAATCGAACCAAATTTAACAGATTTCTAGCATTCTTTAAATTACCCCAAAATTCAAGCTGGAAACCCCGATACGACCGAAAGTAAATCTTTTATTTGTACAATTTGTCATGAAATAACAGCAACACATTGCCCGGATACAAATTTGAGCATTAAACAATGCAAAACATAGATTATTTATTTAATAAGCTGTTTATTACCCAATAGGTTCCGAAAATTATTTTTTCAATCCTCGGCCACATAACACCATTACATTTTTAAACATTTTAGAATCAATCACATTGTAGAAAACAGTTTTCTGAACATGTTCCATAAAAAAGTATCACTTTTGGTTCAATATAAGCAGAGATATGCCCAATTTCCTGAAATAAATAGGGCCTTTCTCCAAAATTTCTAAATTTAAAAACAATTCACACGATGGGCTTTGCCTACTGAGATTTGTAATGAATACTATATAATAATTTCATTAATTTCGTCAAAACTTGTTATAATTTTTACGTTTTAATAACATATTATCATCATAAAAAATATCTTAGTAGGCAGCGCCCATCATGTGAAAGGTAATTAAATTAAGAAATTTTGGAGAAATGCACTATTTATTTCAGGAAATTGGACATATCTCTGCTTATATTGAACCAAAAGTGATACTTTTTTATGGAACTTGTTCAGAAAACTGTTTTCTACAATGTGATTGATTCTAAAATGTTTAAAAATGTAATGGTGTTATGTGGCCAAGGATTGAAATAGTAGTTTATGCAACAAGTTGCAAAAAGAGGATTTTTTCAGCACGAGTCGTACATTTATCCAACGAGGTTCTCCGAGTTGGATAAATACGAAGAGTGCTGAAAAAATCAAGTTTTGCAACGAGTTCCATACAACATTTTTTGCAATTCCGAAAAACACCCATTGAGTGAAATTTTATGTCAAATTTTCATGTATTTTGTCAATAAATCGTTTGAATCAAAAAAATGTTGAAAAGTGTTACTTTTCGAAAAAAGTGCTGAAAAGTTCAACTTTTCAGCACCCATTTCAGTGCTGAAAAGTAGAACTTTTCAGCATTTATTTTGAAAAGTGTTGCTATTCGATTCTGTTATTTTTGGTACAGAAAAGTAGGCTATTTCGTCGTTCAAGAATGACAGGAAAAGTAAGTAGTTTCACGACGGAATTGCAAAAAAATAATTTTCGGAACCTATTGGGTAATAAACAGCTTATTAAATAAATAATCTATGTTTTGCATTGTTTAATGCTCAAATTTGTATCCGGGCAATGTGTTGCTGTTATTTCATGACAAATTGTACAAAGAAAAGATTTACTTTCGGTCGTATCGGGGTTTCCAGCTTGGATTTTGGGGTTTTTTCAAAGAAAGCTAGAAATCTGGTAAATTTGGTTCGATTTTTTTAATTGGAGGTCAAATATTGGTCAAATATAGTTGGTTAGAATCCCCAGGGCATATTCATAAGAAGTTTGAGTGATATCAACATGAATGCACCGATTTTCTGTGACTTTTTTGAACAAATATCCCATAAAATCGAAAAAAAATCTTCAAAAAAAAAAGTTGCACTAGACCCCCCGACGAAATATTTCGGTATATACCGCAAAATGTCGGGAAAGAGCCCTTCTTTCACGGTGCCAAATATCAGACATACCGAATTTTTTATCATTAGCTTGTTCTAAAAAATACACCGTGAGCTAAAAAGCATGTACATTAGGATGTAACAAAACGGGTCAATTTTGCGGGCATTTCAGGGCCCGAATCCCAAATATGAGCATGATTGGTTGCTATATGACCTGGCGCTTTAAATTTGAATTTTAAATAGGATTTTACCCGTAAAATCGGTACGTTTTGGTATTAGCCAGTTTTGAGGCTCTTAGCATTTTTTGCATTTTTCAAAAACCTTATGAGCTCATAGTTCGTGTTCCAGGGAACAACTTTGCCGTTGAGTGCGGAAAAGTTTGTCTACTATTTAAAATGTTACAGAATTTATAATACCGCCGCTGAAAACATCATTTTTTTCATTCTCTTCTGGCTCTTCTGTTTCTAGAGCAAATTAAAATAAAGGCAAAACTGGTCAACATTACTATGGTAAAAACTTTTAAAATCGAGAAATGATCAAGATAAGGCTGGTACAAATTTTAATAAAAGTTTTTGTCTCTTCTATTTCAATGGAAATTTAAGTACTATCAGCTGAAATCAATTTAAAATGCATTTCCCTGCGTTTAGAATCATTTTTAGCATGTTTGGGTTGATTTAAAAATCTATTGAATTTTTGAAAATTTTCGATGTTTAAGTTTTTTTTCGCTAAAATTTTTGTTTTCGTCAAATCTTTCATTTTTTGAAAATTAATGATTGCAAAACAACTGAACTAGTGTAAAATGCATTTTAAAACACTGTTTCCATGCAAATGCTGAAACTATGGCTTGTTATTTCAATATTTATATTTTTTTACTTTTTTGCTCCTCCCTCTCGGCCCCGGCAGAGCCGAGGGTCAAACACGTTGAAAAATATTTGCATTGGCCTAATCATGCATTTCCTCAGCGAAGAAGGCAAACATGTGTTTAATATCTTGTATAAAGTACTCTGCTAATAAATTGGTATCCGAAAAGGAGGCTCTTTGAATTACTTGCAAAGGTAAGTCGAAAGTGTTTTTTAATATCTTTTATACCCATCTAATCTGTTCTCCACTAATAAATTTACCCTTAAATGTGTGACACAACACTCGAAGATTAGAACAAGTATTCAAACACAAGTTCAGTAGTCGTCAATGAAATGCAATGTTTGAGATATTTATCTTTTGTTTTGTTCAACATTCGACTTTCGAATTTAAGCATTGTCTTTGTCTGGCCTGTCAATACTATTTGTTCTTCTCTTTTCTCTTCCCTTTCTTTCTGATTTCTTCCAGGAACTAAATACAAATCACCAAACAATAATAACAATAATATTGGCGTATCTCATAGCAAGTTCAACAACATTAATCAAACAAGCACAATATCTAGTCGAAATTTCAACAGCAATAGTAGTAGATCTGATACATATCAGTCATGTTTTGAGAATGTTAGCAATAGCAAAAACAATGTACTTAACAATAACTGTTTAAACTTAGAACAGAAGTCGTTAGATCTGCTTCATGAAAGTAGCGATCAAGTGTTAGACTTGGGTGATCTCGACCTATCGCAGCTACGTTTGTCCAAGAAGGATTTGGAAGCCCTCTCGAGTATCACTCCTGCTCTGTCTCAACATTTGCAGGATCAGTTGCTCGCCCAGCTTCCGCCACAGCAAGCCAAAAAACTCTCAAGAACACTATCAATGCAAAATGGAAATAACGCAGCGAACCGACTTTACAAGCGAAGTCTGAGTAGCAGTGCCAGTCGTGCTACTACAGCGGATACTTCTGAAAGCTATCAGCCATCCGAATCACGTGATAGCGTCACTCCGACGAATGAGTTGTACTCGCAAAAGCGATTCAGCAACAGCAAATCAGAACGAAACTCACGAAGCTCAAGTAACTCGAGGGACGTCACATCTCCTCCACCCCTCCCTCCGCCCACATTCAACGACGACTACGGAACTTCATCTTCTCGTTTTCCATATACTAACGAGAATCATGAGCGGTTCCGAACGTACGAAAAGTACACTCCATACTCGATAAACCCGTATAACGACATTCCCGAACAAGATCAAAGCAAATCTTTGGATTTCGACAAAAGAGCCAGTTATTACGACAGTTCACGAACTTCCTGTCTTAGTCCAACTGGGGAAGGTTACGGAAGACCACCGATTGGGTGCATCTCACCACCTCCAAACTCTTCCTCGTCCGGTTACTCGAGCCAACGTTCAACCACGCGTCGTATTTCCAGATTTTTGCGTCCAGATTTCTTTGATCCACCGACCGATTCGAACGAGCAGGATAAGGCTAAGAAGGAGCAGGAAACTCAAAAAGTCTTGCGCGAAATACGAGAGAAAAGTCGCGAGAAAAGCGTCGATCGACATCACAATTTGGACTGTAATATTGAAAAAAGCTCCGATCGGTTGAGTTACTTTATGGAAAAATATCGCAAAGAAAACATCGGCGATGACAACAGGACTAACGAAACGCTGGAATTGTTACGAGATGCTCGAGATTCACGGAATCGTCGAAGTATCTCAAAGCCTCGAGATATCGTAGATTCGAGCGTCGCCATAATGAATAAGACCGACTCATTCACAGACAAAATTTTGGATGAACTGCAAAACTTGACGATACGACAAAAATCGATGCCAACCAAGAGTAAAAGTAAGGAACTTATTATCGCAGATACAGCGTTGGAAACCAATACTAAACGAAATTCGTACGAAAATTGTATTGAATGCACGATGAATGCCAAACAGCAGGATGACCCTCTGCTAGATGATCCATTAACAGAACCTATTACGACTAAGGTGGTCAAAGTAAAAAAAGTTAAAGCAAAGCCAAAACTGGATGCTGACGGGAACCCTATCACAGTGTCCGTAAAGAAAGTGAAAAAAGTAGTCAAACCAGTTACGGATGTTCCAATCATAGAGACAATCCCCGCTGACACTCCCAACGATGATAAAAGCGAGAAAATTAAGACTATCAAAAGAGAGTCCAAACTTATCCGCCCTAAATCGTACCCTTGCAAAGATCCGGAAAATGTAAAGGTCGAAAAGCCGCCAACGGATCAACCTGCTGCACCAGCTGAAGTAAAAGCTTCTCTCGGTGCGGATTCATCACAATCAACAACAACAGCAGCAACGCCGACAAGTAAAATTGCTAGACCGAAAAGCTTTCCAAGTTCGAAACTAACCCCACCCAAAGAAATTAAACTGTTGAAAAACATAATCAACGAAGAACAAAAATTGGACGATAGTTCTGGAGTGAAAGAGCCAACTCCACCAATAACTGCAATTGCAGTGAAAACTTCCACCAAAGTGGCAGCAGATGGTCAAACAGCAGCGACCACACCTGAAGGATCAACTAAAAAAGTTCGTAAGGTTATTCGCATTGTGAAGAAATCTACAAAAAGTGATACATCCACAAAGAGCAGCAGTGAGGAAAATAAGGCCACGACCATCGTCGAGGTTAAAGAGCCTAAAGAGAAAAGTGTGACAATAGTTTCACCAACTCCCAGCGAAAAAACGGTCAAGGATAAATCAAAGTCACCGGAAAAGAAACTGAAGCAAGGCTTTCTAGCTAGTATTGGGCAAAAGTTTGAAAAGTTCCGCGAAACGAACAAAAGCAATAAAGAGGCAAAAAAGGTTGCAGCTGCAGATAACAAAACGCAAGAGGAAGTTGGGGAAAGCGCCAGTCAAGTCGAAGTGACGAAGAAGGAGAAAAAGAAAAGTCCAGGTGCAACGAACGCAGCTGCAAACGTACCAGTTGAAGTAGCTGCCAAGGATGAAGCTGGCACTAACAACCGCGAGTCTAGGATCGACAAAGTAATACGAAACTTGAGGGAATTGTCAGTACCGAGGGCACCGCCTTTAACGGAGTCTAACCTGATAAAGCGAGCTGTAAGCGTTGAAGAGATGCCCGGAACGTTTAATAAATATGGCGTTACAAAGGTACTAGGATTCTTCAAAAAGATTGAAAAGGATACCAAAAATAATAAAGTTCTTAATACAAAGTCATCTAGTCATATCAACACTATGGACACAGCAGCAACATTGAATGCGCTGGAATCTGTCATCATCGAACGCACCAACAAGCTGGTGCAGGACGAAGAGCAGCAGAAGGAACGGCCAAAGTCCGCAAACTTTGTGAGCAAACTACGCAAACCGTACAATGGAACGAGGAGTGACACCGTGCTGACCATGACGGAGCAGCAACAGCCGAGTAAGTCGAGTATTTCAAAATCAGACAAACTGAACGGTGGAAACGCAACAACGAATATTCCCGTAAAGTATAGCTGTCCTGACTGCAATAAGGAAGATTCTAATCATGAAAACACTAGGAAGCATTCCTCTACACTATGCGATACTCGAAACCTCTCGTTGGACGAGACCGATCGCGTCAAAACTAACCGCAGAGCTTTGACCCTGGACTTTAGCAAGCTTCAAGACGGTCGAAAAGTTCGAACCAATAATAACAACTACAGTTACCCTCCTCCAATGCCCAGTGAAATGAGCTCCATGAATGGTACATCTACTAGCATTACCAGTCACAACAAAAACAACAACAACTACATAAACATGCTTACACCTTCGTACGATAGCATCACGAATTACTCTTCTGGTTCTAGAAGTAGCCCGTACGACGATTGCAACTCGTCCAGCACATTCATGTCTCCATCCGAAGAGCACGAGCTTTACTTTGACAATTGGTCAATCTGCTCCGATGATCACAACAATATGCTTAGCGCTTCGCCTTCCGTGTCGCGACTCTCCAGGCTAACCTATATGAACTCTGTCTCTCCGGTAGATAACGATTCCGAAAGTGTAATCGAACGGATACGTAGAAAAAGTTTCTACTCCCGATTTAACGACAACAAGTCGAAGAGTCGTGTTAGCACTCTCATGGGATCCGGTTCTTCGAAGGATTGCTACCGCGAGTCATCTCTTTCCAGAGGTGGACCGTCGTCCACTCGGTTGAAAGAGTACGGTAAGTCTTCATCTACTTCGGTAGCGGGCGCTCTGGCAAGTGTTGATCGTTCCAAGAATGCCTACGATTACTCCTACCGACTACCGATCGCTAGGACATCAAGTGCCAGCAAAAACAAGTACACGGGTACAACAACAGATGACCATTCAAAGTCTACAAAAGCAGGCAACAGTGACTACTACCATCATCATCACTACCCACACTACTCCACCAGTAACGATTCTTCCGATAACATTAACTATAACACTGTCGGTAAATCCACCACCTTTAAAAATACGTATTTCGAAACCTCGTCACCACCGTATTACGCTACATACAATCCGAGACGGCGTTCATCATTCAACACCAGCAACACAGCCACAGCCGCTAATCTTGCTTCATCCTCTTCATCAATAGCACTAGATTCTTCTGCCACAGCACCATCGGTGGCAAAGGAGTACCACCGGCGTGATTCCACCGTGACTGATGCATCGACCTCATCGGAAGGTGCCAGTGGGCTGCGTAAGATCCGCCCGTACGACAACCGAAGCATTTCGATGCTAAACTCGTCCTCTTCAGCAGCAAGAGATTCGCGTTATGGTGGATATGATGGCACATCGATGACCAGGTAAATATCATGCGCAAATTCGTGTAATCGTAACGCTTTCTGCCCGTCCTTCTATAACCAATCCCCGTCCTGTCTCTCTGCTCATATTTTTTTTTTGTAAATTTTAAAAGTCGATGTTTGGCATACTAGAAAAACGAAACCATTCGCACTACAACCCACAGGTCTTGACGGTCCCTATTGAAAGATTCATATTCGGTCCTAGGCGTCCGAAGGCTTCTAATAATAAAGGGTTAGTGGAGGGCCATCATCATCAGTTAACACCAAGAACCATCTCGGTCTCGAATCAATGATCTTTGGATGGCGAGTCCAACCGCCGACCAGCTATTCCATCGGAGCAGGCTATAGTCTTGTACTTTTTTGTCCAGGACGACGACTTCCACACCTGGAAAGATCTAACGACCTAACTTAGGCCGGAACCGATATTGATTTCCCATTCCAACGGAAGGCGTGATCAAACATTTCTCGGCTCAAGGGCTGGTGCTAGAAAGTATTTTATAATTATTTTTGCAATTCCGTCGTGTAACAACTTATCCCGTACGCACGAGTGCAAGCAGCAGTCAAGTGCTAAGTGCTCCATCGTTTTTTTCGAAAATTTTCGCCGTAATTTACCGTGATTAGCCGCGAGTATGCTCCACCAGCATGGCCGTGGCAGTTCGAGTGCGGCCTCGAAAAACCCGCGAAGTTCGTCTACCGGCCGTGTGCAAAAAGGTAAACAAACCAACGCCGCGTCGTCCGCCATCGCGCCGGGGAGTGTGTGCGCCAAAGGATTTGACCCGAAATGATTACACTCCAGCGGTTCCAGCGGACAATTCAGCGTTCCCTCCTGGCTGGGGGTGATCGTTTGCCAGCGTGGTTGCTGCCGGTAGCGGCAATGCGGCCAAGCAAGAAGTCACCGGGGAAGATCTCTTTACCCTGCCGGAGTTCTTTGCTCTTGCGGGGGAGATGATGACGCGGTTTCGGAGCTGCCGTAACAAGGCGGAGCAATTTCTAGCCCTCGGGGGGAATTAATGATTAAACACATCTATAAAGGATAAAAAACTGTGATCTAGTTTTAAATTTTCTCTTTTTCTATCCCCTTTTCCTAGCAAGTTTTTTTTCTTCATTTTTCTTACTCTTGGTTACACCTTCATTAACAAGCAATAACTGTTCCAAAATGGACACAACTGAGAGGAACTACAAAACTCTGTTATGTATTCCAAAAGAACTTATTGTATATTGATAATTCACCAATAAAACCGAATTGAATTGAACATCTTATCTACAATCACTTAAATTTACTTAGAATAAATAAGTAAAGTCAAGTAGATATATCACTTACAAAAGTACGCAACTTACAGCCGTCTTCTACAATACACTCAGAAAACTTGCAATTTTCCAAACCATTCGTCATGTTTCTAATTTGATTACTTTTCCATTGTAGAAGATCAGATTCATTTCCATTGATTCAAATTGCTAAGCTAAGTGCCATTTTCTAAGTAAAGTGATTGTATAGGCCCTTACTTTTCCAAAACAAAGAAGCTAGAGTGCGGGAAAGTTTACTAGATTTACTGGCGTCGCCATTTCGGTTTCGTTTTTAGAACGTTGTACAGAACCGGATGGGGCCGGATCACTCTGGAGAGTTAGAACTTTAAACGAACTTTATTCTGCTGATCGTACACAGAACGAACTACTTCCAACGGACTTTTATTGGGATCTAATTACTCTAAAGTACATGAAACATTAGGGTGTAATATGGTTGTATGGAAAAAAAATGAAGTTGTACAAATTCAGGGAGCACAGCAATTTTTCAGTTCCTTTTGGGGTCCTAAACAACTCCCCAAAGTTTGGGAACGATTGGTTTAGTCCTCACTTTGCGCAAAGTGATTCAATTTTCCATATAAATTTGTATGGGAAAAACCATTTTTTTGGATTTTGATATTTATAAAATCCACGTTTCACGCTGTACTAAAACCGGATTCATATTCGGATGCTCTGGAAGGTGCTCTACAACTTTCCCGAAGAGAGTATGATGCTAACTTGCTCCTAAAAAAAGATACAGCGTGTTCAAAACTCGTCTAAAACGTGTTTTTTTGCGCCAAAATCACGTTTTAGACGAGTTTTGAGGACGCTGTATCTTCTTTCAGGGACAAGCTAGCACCATACTCTCTTCGGGAAAGTTGTAGAGCACCTTCCAGAGCATCCGAATATGAATCCGGTTTTAGTACAGCGTGAAACGTGGATTTTATAAATATCAAAATCCAAAAAAATGGTTTTTCCCATACAAATTTATATGGAAAATTGAATCGCTTTGCGCAAAGTGAGGACTAAACCAATCGTTCCCAAACTTTGGGGAGTTGTTTAGGACCCCAAAAGGAACTGAAATATTGCTGTGCTGGAAAATCGATTTTGATATTACACCCTAATGAAACATACATGGCGCATCGTTGCATTTCGCGCCACCGATCTCAGTTAGCCGAGAGGGTTAATTTTAGAGAGTGGGACCACAGAGAATATAAAATTGGAGAGAAAGAGCGACTTAAGAACTGCCACCTAAACAGGCGAGAATTAGTACGCGCGGGGTAGCACCAGCCGCGCGTACCACAGTACATCATTAGTCGTCTCTTTTGCTTACCTCTACTAATTCTTTACAAACGTAAAAATCGACGTCTCACTTTTCAATCCTTTTTTCAGACCTGCAATTAAGACGCTTCAAAAACTTGTGACAGGAAATAAGTAGTTTATGCAACAAGTAGCAAAAAGAGGATTTTTTCAGCACGAGTCGTACATTTATCCAACGAGGTTCATTGAGTACGACAAGTGATGAAAAATCAAGTTTTGCAACGATTTCCATACAACTTTTTTTTGCAATGGAGTATTTCCATTCGAGCAGTTTTTGCTTTTTCTACAATGTATTTCTTATGGAGCGAACTGTCAAAAACTGCTCGACTGCGGGTGCTCCATTCCGAAAAAAACAACCTTTGAATTTAATTGTAAGTCTAATGTCCATGTATTTAGTCAGTTCAACTTTTCAGCATCCATTTCAGTGCTGAAATTAGAACTTTTCAGCATTTGTTTTGAAAAGGGTTACTGTTCGATCCTTTTATTTTTGGTAGAGAAAGTAGGCTGTTTCGTCGTACGAGAATGACAGGAAAACAGGAAAAGTAGTTTCACGACGGAATGGAGCACCCGATTCGAGTGGTAGAAGTGACCGAAATAAAACTGCTCAACGAGTTTGTTTCAAACGTGAGACGATTTGGAACTGGAATAGAACTCAGTTTCAAAAAATTCAGATATATCCAGATTTTTAAGCGAAGATGGCGTTAGAATGGTGAACGCCCGAAATGTCAAAATCACGCAGTGGTACCAACATTACGAAAAAAGTGTGCCATGGCATGACAGCCATACTTTTTTTTAAATGTTGGTGCTACTGCGCGATTTTGACAATTCGGGCGTTCACAATTCGAACGCCATCTTCGCTTAAAAACCTGGATAGGACGCAAAGTTGTATGGAGACTTGTATCGAGGTTTTTAAGCGAAAATGCCGTTCGAAAGGTGAACGTCCGAAATGTCAAAATCGCGCAGTAGCACCAACATTAGAAAAAAAATGTGGCTGTCATGCCATGGCACACTTTTTTCGTAATGTTGGTACCACTGCGTGATTTTGACATTTCGGGCGTTCACCTTTCGAACGGCATTTTCGCTTAAAAACCTGGATAGAGATATCCACATTTTCTTACACACACACTATGATGCTGTGTTGATAATCATACGCACACAATATCTACGTGCGCATGTATTGCGTGTACGTACACGAAAAAGATTGAGGTTAAATTTTGTACCAGCCAGCAAAACAAATGGTTTGCTAGTGTGTGTGAGATCGGCCTTAGATAGCTCTATAGAGTTATCTAAGCCCGCTCTCACGCACACTAGCACGCCATTTGTTTTGCTGGCTGGTACAAAATTTAACGTCAATCTTTTTCGTGTACATACACGCAATACATGCGCACGTAGATAACTCTATTAAAAGAATTTTTTGAAACAACATTTAGATCAGTGCGTTGCGAGCACCGTGTTCTAGTTTCATTTCCGCCAGTTCTAAAAATTTAAAACTGCTCGCAATTTGAAACAATTATACAGTCTAAGACTGGCTGCAACGCGGCTCTACTTTGTTCTAGCTGTTTCATTTTTCAAATAGAACTGAAACAGACCACCCGCAACGCGGAGTTGCAGTTTTATTTTTCGAGCAGTATTTTGAAACCGGAATAAAACTGCTCGACGAGTTTGTTTCAAACGTGAGACGATTTGGAACTGGAATAGAACTCAGTTTCAAAAAAAATCAGATAAATAGAGATATCCATGCATTCTTACACACACACTGTGATGCTGTGTTGATAATCATACGCACACAATTAAAAGCAATTTTTTGAAACAACATTTAGATTAGCGCATTGCGAGCACCGTGTTCTAGTTTCATTTCCGCCAGTTCTAAAAATTTAAAACTGCTCGCAATTTGAAACAATTATAAAACTTCGCGCTGCAGACAGTCTAAGACTGGTTGCAACGCGGCTCTACTTTGTTCTAGCTGTTTCATTTTTCAAATAGAAATGAAACAGACCACCCGCAACGCGGAGTTTGTTTCAAACGTGAGACGATTTGGAACTGGAATAGAACTAAGTTTCAAAAAAAATCAGATATATAGAGATATCCACGTATTCTTACACACACACTATGATGCTGTGTTGATAATCATACGCACACAATTAAAAGCATATTTTTGAAACAACATTTAGATCAGCGCGTTGCGAGCACCGTGTTCTAGTTTCATTTCCGCCAGTTATAAAAATTTAAAACTGCTCGCAATTTGAAACAATTATAAAACTTCGCGCTGCAGACAGTCTAAGGAATACATTGTAGAAAAAAGCAAAAACTGCTCGATTGGAAATGCTCCATTGCAACAACATTATTGCGATAATCAACCTCCCAAAATTTTGAAGCGATTGGATAAGCCCACGATCGGCGCAAAGCGAATGAAATTTATATGGAAACAAGCCTTACCCGACAAACTTCGTTCTGTCTTTTTTTCGTTTGTTGACGTTTTTTGCTTTTTTGCTTATTCAGCCTCCTGTGATCAAAATTTGATTTTACGTCACTTTCTCCATACAATTGGCCGATACTCCGGAATCGGTTCCAGAGTGGCCAAAGTGTCAATTAGTTAGCGTAAGAACCTTCCTTGAGCTAACACGAACCTAACGCAACAAAGAGCACCTCGATCCGACGCTCCGTATTGAACTGATTCGCGTTCGAACAAAACCATTGAAATTTTTTATATATATAGAAAAGAAGAATAGATTACTATGGGGAAGCTAGCATTTTCACATTTTTGAATTTACAAAATTCATGTTCTGCTATTTCATGAAACTAACACCGAAGAAGAATAGCCCTGGATGTCCTGAACAACTCTCCCGAAGAGAGCGCCAATCGTGGGCTTAACCAATCGCTCGAAAATTTTGGGAGGTTATTTGGGACCCTAAAAGGGACCCAAAAAATGTGTTGCTGAAAAATACAATTTTCGATTCAACCATTTGAAACAGTCGTTGAATAGATTATACGCATGGAAAACAAACACGTTTCTTTCACTTAAAACCCTGTCCACGGGTGTTTTCGGAATTGGAAATAAAATGTATAAAACTCGGTGCAAAATCCGACTTTTTCAACACTCGTCGTGTTTATCTGTTGTAAATATAACATAATATATTTTCAGTCAACTAACACGAAATTGAAAAAGTATTGATCAAAATACCCGAGTATTCGTTCAATCGTGCTCATATTAGGAATTTAATACAATTTAGCCCTCTAATAGACGGCGAAAAGAAATTTTGAACAACTCCATAGTCCATCTATATTGTGATAACAAATGTGTCTGTCAAAAACTTATTAAATCTTACTAGTGCTGCAAACAATATACCTAAAGCTTCTCCTAAAATAATGAGCAGTTTAATGTCTTCTTTTTTCAAACAAATCAATAAAATATTCTACAAAAAACACCAGTGAAAACCGTTTAAGTCCGGTCCGTTCCGTAGCCTACAAAAGCTTTCATCTATGCCTGAAAATTGCTGCCAAATAAACGACCCATGCTCCTCTTTTCCCCTACTTCCAAATCAATTCCAGGTAACGCTTGAGCAAATAAAGTTTAAAATATGGCTTTGAGATTCTAACTTGTTACTAATGATTTGTACCACATTTATTTTTGCAGAAACAGTCGTCTCAGAAATCCATCAATACCTCGAAACCCCACCAACGTATGATCGTCAGCATTCACTGACGAGTGCGGTATTTACTACAATTTCTAAGGATTTGAAACTTTATCGCGATCAAATTTGAAACAATAAAATCAAACAAAAAAGTAGTGGTTAGTACATTCAACGAAATCATTCATTACTACAGAATAGAGTTTTACACAACACGCAATACGAGGAAAAGGAGGAAAAAAAAGTTGGAAAAGCAGAATCAATGTACATGTGTGTTGTTTGCTGACGGAGAACCGTTTACTTTAGAAACTAGCATTTTAAAACGTTACTTAGTGAAAATATTTTCCATCGAATTTCCAATTAAGAAAGCAAAACAATGAATGGAACCGTCAAGCTTATGAGAGGGAGAGAGACATGAACAAGACAGAAAGGATTTTGTACATTTATTTAGGTTTTAACGTTTTAAAAAATTTAGCACGGAAAAAATATTAAAACTAGCGAATCTGAATCGAGATTTTAAAATGTTTTAGAAATAAATTTGTAAAAACATGGAAATAAAGTTAGAAGTGTACCATGAATTATGGTTTAAAATATTTGAAAGAAAAATCCCTTACTTTTTCTTTTTAAATTTAGCTTTATAATTAAATATAAAAAATGTCAATGTATTTTAAAATGTTTTTAATTGATTGTACATCAATTTATATCCAGGTTTTTAAGAGAAGATTGCGTTGAACGTTAGAAATGTCAAAATCGCGCAGTAGCACCAACATTCGAAAAAAATGTGGCGGTCATGCCATGGCACACTTTCAGGGTTGTTACGGGAGAGTCGAAAAAAAATCCGCGCCAAATCCGCGCCGACCTAAAATCCGAAACCGCGCGAAATTCACACCATATAAAAAAAATATCGCGACCAACATTGAGGAAATTTTATTTTTTAATGAAGAAAAACTAATTCAGAAAGTATTTGATTAAAAAACTTGTTTTATGTTTAAAGGCTCCAAAAGAACGAAAGTAAAATATCCATTGAAAAAAAATCCTCAAGAGACGGTCAAGGCATGGGCCATGAAAAAAAAAATCTTCAAAATAGAAAATACAATATTTAAAAACCTAAAAATTTAACTTCAAAAATGTAACCTCAAAATAAAATCCAAATCTAAAATAATAATATGATAAAATTATAAATTTCGAAAGTCTAAATATTCAAAATCAAAGAATTTTTATACAGTTTGTAATCCAAAATCCTCGCTAAAATTTCACTCCGAAAGAAATTTAATTTCCGATATTTAAAATAATGTCTTCTCATAATTTCAAAATCTCTAACATAAAATAGGACTTCAAAATTGTGGAACTCAAGAATTTAATAATTTAAGAACTAAGAATTTAA
>NC_068937.1:84809840-84878366 GCF_016801865.2 Culex pipiens pallens | reverse complement strand
GTTGTCTTCTTATACCAAAATTGTCAAACTTACGGACCCAATCCTTCAACTACGGGATTGTAAAATTACTGAAACTTTGCTGTGAATTACTTGGTGGACAGTACTTTAGGGGATGAATATAAAAAAATTTCGATAGTACCCGTAGTTTTGAAGATACTAAAATGTCTGTAACAAAAATCTGGGTGCAAAAGCTCTGGTTGATGTGCACCGTTAAGAATTTAAGAATTTAAGAATTTAAGAATTTAAGAATTTAAGAATTTAAGAATTTAAGAAATTAAGAATTTAAGAATTTAAGAATTTAAGAATTTAAGAATTTAAGAATTTAAGAATTTAAGAATTTAAGAATTTAAGAATTTAAGAATTTAAGAATTTAAGAATTTAAGAATTTAAGAATTTAAGAATTTAAGAATTTAAGAATTTAAGAATTTAAGAATTTAAGAATTTAAGAATTTAAGAATTTAAGAATTTAAGAATTTAAGAATTTAAGAATTTAAGAATTTAAGAATTTAAGAATTTAAGAATTTAAGAATTTAAGAATTTAAGAATTTAAGAATTTAAGAATTTAAGAATTTAAGAATTTAAGAATTTAAGAATTTAAGAATTTAAGAATTTAAGAATTTAAGAATTTAAGAATTTAAGAATTTAAGAATTTAAGAATTTAAGAATTTAAGAATTTAAGAATTTAAGAATTTAGAATTTAAGAATTTAAGAATTTAAGAATTTAAGAATTTAAGAATTTAAGAATTTAAGAATTTAAGAATTTAAGAATTTAAGAATTTAAGAATTTAAGAATTTAAGAATTTAAGAATTTAAGAATTTAAGAATTTAAGAATTTAAGAATTTAAGAATTTAATCTAAGGTTTTAGAATGTATAAGCTTAAAAATACTAAAATTATTTTAGATTTTTTTCTATATTGTTTTGAATTTGAAAGTTTTGACTTTTTAATTTTGATTTTTTTTAAATCTTCAAATTTTCGATTACTCAAATTTTTGGTATTTTGAATTTCAGATTGCCAAAATTTTGAATTTCGAAATTTCAGATTTTTTAAATTACGATTTTAGAAACATCGAAAAAAAATTAATATGTATTTTGATTTTTTTTTTGTTATAATAAAAACTATTCAAACAATTTTTTTCGAATTTTTGAATTTCTAAAGCTTTGAATTTGGAATGTTCTGATCTTTTTATTTTCGCCAAGAATGTTTAAATATAGAAAAAAAATATTTCTACCGATTAAATTCCATTCCAAAATTCGAAAGTGGAGGCCAGCTTCTGTTGCGTCCTATCAAGCTCATATTTGGCGCCCACCAGAACAAGCCCCAATAATAGTTTTTGTTACACATTCTAATGTCTATATCTTCGGGAAAAGTTTGTAATATTTGATTTACAAAATAAAAATTGAATAAATCCAGTATAAAATTAAAAATAAATAAGGTTAAAAATCATTACTCAAAACTCAAAAGAAATTAAATATTCAGAGCCGGAGATGTTAAGAAATTACAAGAAACATATAAAAAATAATTTCTACATAATCTTCATCTTCATTTTTCGACGTTTCGTACTAAGAAAATACAAACAAACATTTTCAGAAGAAAATTTAATTAATAAAAAATATGAAATTCTTGCACTCAAAGGAAAAAACAAATTATCGTAATTCGTGATAATATTTTTCTTAATAACTTGAAAGTAATTCTATCTCTCTCAATTAATTTATTTATCAAAATTACCATCCGCGCGAAATCCGCGCCTGAGCAAAATTAGCCAGCAAATCCGCGCCAGATCCGCGCTATCCGCGCCGTCCGTAACAACCCTGTCACTTTTTCGCAATGTTGGTACCACTGCGTGATTTTGACATTTCAAACGTTCACCATTCGAACGCCATTTTCGCTTAAAAATCTGGATACTTTGTAAACTAGTACAGTCCCGACTTGATTATCCGAAGACCTTGGCAAAATTTCACTTCGGATAATCGAATCACGATAAAAATGTTTTTTTCGTTGTCTTATTTCTAATTGTCAAGCTTAAGTATGACCCCCAAACTACTCTAAAGTTATTTAAACAAAATTAAATCAAATTATTCGCCCTACAGCATTGCCTTGGCGTTCTCGATGGCGAGATTCCTACTCGAAACTAGGTGTCCGAAGGCTTGATTGTTGAGGCAATTGCAAACCTCTTTTTACACCTATGCTTCCATCCAGCCCGGGATTCGAACGGACGACCTTTAAATTGTAAGTCCAACTGCCTGCCAGCGACTCCACCGAGGCAGGACCCAGGGAGATGACTCCTACACCTGGATTGAGCTAACGACCTAACCTCTAGGTTAGACCGGGACCAACTTTACTTCCCTGTCCGACGGAAGGCGTGATCAGACAAATCTCGTCTCAAAATTTGCCACCGGGGCCTTCTGAGATCGAACCTAGGCCGACTGGGTGAGAAGCAACCACGCTTACCCCTACACCACGGTCCCGACAGGAGTTATTTGGAATTTGTAAATCCAAGATGGCGGACAAAATGGCGTTGATGATGTATGGAAATAGTACACTCAAACCCCGATGGTTTGACACCAACTGTTGTCAAACGAACGGGGTCACTTTTTAGTTTGACACCCCTTCTATACGGAGTTCACACACACTACCAAACATTTGTTTTGATAGTATGGGTGAGTGCCGTGTAAAAAGTGACAGTTCGTCACTTTTTAGTTTGACTTTGACCAACCAACGGGGTACAAACTAAAAAAGTGTCAAACGAAAAAGTGACCAACCACCGGGGGTTGAGTGTAGTTTATGCAACAAGTTGCAAAAAGAGGATTTTTTCAGCACGAGTCGTACATTTATCCAACGAGGTTCACCGAGTTGGATAAATACGAAGAGTGCTGAAAAAATCAAGTTTTGCAACGAGTTCCATACAACATTTTTTGCAATTCCGAAAAACACCCATTGAGTGAAATTTTATGTCAAATGTTCATGTATTTTGTCAATAAATCGTTTGAATCAAAAAAATGTTGAAAAGTGTTACTTTTCGAAACAAGTGCTGAAAAGTTCAACTTTTCAGCACCCATTTCAGTAGAACTTTTCAGCATTTATTTTGAAAAGTGTTGCTATTCGATTCTGTTATTTTTGGTACAGAAAAGTAGGCTATTCCGTCGTTCATGAATGACAGGAAAAGTAAGTAGTTTCACGACGGAATTGCAAAAAAATACATTTAGTAATTTAATAGGCAATCAACTACTCAAATTTGACAGAAAGGGGTCACAGAACTCGAATTTTATGTTAAAAGTAAGAAAATAAAAAAATACGAATAAAAATGGTCTTGATTCAATTATCCGAAATCCCATACAAACCTTCGGATAATCGAAACTTCGGATTATCGATGCTTCGGATAATCGAGTCTGGACTGTACTTCTATTTAATTTTGATGAACTCAGGTAGATACTGAACTCTGATTATGCTTTGATGCAGAAGAACGTTTAAATCCTAAAAACTACTTGAAGCAAGTGTCAGCAAATATCACACATATGGAAACAAGCTCTTCCCGGCTACCTTCGTCCTGCCCTTTCTTGGTTTTCTGACGTTTCTTGCTTGTTTGCTAATTCAGCCTCCTATGATCAAAATTTGATTTTACGCAGCTTTTCCCATACTATCTGCAGATTTTCCGGAATCGGTTCCAGAGTGGCCAAAGTGTCAATTAGTTAGCGTAAGAACCTTCCTTGGGCTTATACGAACTCAACGCAACAAAAAGCACCTCAATCTGACGCTCCGTATTGAACTGATTCGCGTTCGAACAAAACCGTCGAAATTTTTTATATATATAGATATAGATAGATAGATAAATACACAAAAGTACTTAAAAACTGATAAACCATTTAAAAAAAATGGCCATGCCAAATATAGTGATACTATGAAAATTTTCTAATTATCATTGTTTTTCGTAAAAACGATCAAAATACACTCAACCCCCGGTGGTTGGTCACTTTTTCGTTTGACACTTTTTTAGTTTGTACCCCGTTGGTTGGTCAAAGTCAAACTAAAAAGTGACGAACTGTCACTTTTTACACGGCACTCACCCATACTATCAAAACAAATGTTTGGTAGTGTGTGTGAACTCCGTATAGAAGGGGTGTCAAACTAAAAAGTGACCCCGTTCGTTTGACAACAGTTGGTGTCAAACCATCGGGGTTTGAGTGTATTAGTAAAATGCAGCAATTCCTGACGAAAACAGAATGATTCGAAAAAAAAGTTCTCCGATCGGGCTCAAAATTTTTCTGGGGGATCCTTGGCCGAAATAATTAGACCCGTATTTTTTTGGTTGGCCATTAGGGTGACCTACGCCGTGTTAGGGTGGTTCGAAAAATGGCAATTTTCGTAGATTTTCGCAAAAACCACTTTTTTTTTTAAGTCATATCTCCGCACCATTTCATCCGATTCTAGCTGTCCTAGACGCAAAAGAAAGGTGATTAGTTTGGCTATTTGGGAAAAATAGTAAGAAGTTTCTAAAATTTAGCTTAACATTTGAAAAGGTCTTATGAATACTTAAAATGCTGTTTTGAAGGTCTCGGGACCAAAGAGCCTATGTCTGAAAATATTTTTATCGGATTCCTCGGAAAATTTCACATAACATATCAAAAAATGGTGAAGTTATGTTTTCGATACTCTGAGATACGATTTTTTGAAAATAAAAACTGGGTTTTTCGACGTGCCACGCGCAAAAATGGGAAAATGACGAAAACGGTAAAAATCGACTTTTTTCACTAAAACTGCGATAACTTTCAGGCGTTGATTGAAGTTTGGGACACTTTTTTTTTCTTTCAGGAAGGATGAAGATTGTTTTGAATTCCTTTGAAATTAAAAATCTGTGTTCTAGACACCATTTCAAATCAAAAAGGCAACATATTAGATCAGGTGTTTTCTGTTGGTGCATTGGAAACAAGTGTTTAATCATCTTCATTTTACTTTCAGCACTACCTCACGATGATTGGAGCGATTGTGTCGATACCGTTTATTCTCACACCGGCGTTGTGTATGGAAGATGAGGACCCATCTCGTGGAATCATCATTTCTACAATGATATTTGTGACCGGAATCGTAACGTACATACAAGCCACCTGGGGATGCCGTCTGCCTATTGTCCAAGGAGGGACCATTTCCTTTCTGGTGCCAACACTAGCCATCCTAAATTTACCCCAGTGGAAGTGTCCGGCAGAATCCGTAATGGCAACTCTGGACGCGGAGGCTAAAACGGAGTTGTGGCAGGTGCGAATGCGCGAGTTATCAGGAGCGATTGCCGTGTCTGCCTTGTTTCAAGTGTTCATCGGATACAGTGGTTTAGTAGGGAAGCTGCTTAAGGTTATCATCCCGCTTACTATTGTTCCAACTGTTTCGCTAGTCGGACTGACATTGTTTTCCCATGCCAGCGAGACCGCTTCAAAGCACTGGGGAATCGCTGTCGGAACCATTGTTCTCATGACTTTATTTTCACAAGCAATGACCGGTGTAACTGTACCAACTCTGAAATACCGAAAAGGTCACGGTTTGCAGATTGGATGGTTTCCTCTATTCAAGCTGTTCCCAGTCTTGTTGACCATACTGATTATGTGGTCTCTGTGCGGCGTACTGACGGCTACCAATGTTTTCCCCAGTGGCCATCCAGCTCGGACGGACGTTCGGATCCGAGTGCTTGAAGACGCAGCGTGGTTCCGTGTGCCGTACCCGGGACAGTTTGGAATTCCAACGGTAACTCTAGCGGGTGTGCTGGGCATGTTGGCAGGAGTTCTAGCATGTACCGTAGAATCCATAAGCTACTACCCAACGGTATCCCAGATGTGTGGAGCGCCACCTCCTCCACTTCATGCCATCAATCGGGGAATAGGAACGGAAGGTCTTGGCACAGTCCTCGCCGGTCTTTGGGGATCCGGTAACGGAACCAACACGTTCGGAGAAAACGTCGGAGCCATTGGAGTTACAAAAGTGGGCAGCCGCCGGGTAATTCAATGGGCAGCAATCATAATGATCTTTCAGGGAGTTTTGAACAAGTTTGGCGCAGCATTCATAATGATTCCTGATCCCGTAGTCGGTGGTATATTCTGCGTCATGTTTGGAATGATAGCTGCCTTTGGCCTTTCTGCTCTACAGTACGTCGACCTTCGTTCCGCAAGAAATTTGTACATTCTAGGATTATCGATATTTTTCCCACTAGTGCTGTGCTTGTGGCTCAAAGATCATTCCACATTTATTCAGACTGGGAATGAAACCGTCGACTCCACGCTGTCTGTTTTATTAGGCACCAGTATTCTTGTTGGGGGCGTTCTGGGTTGCATACTAGACAACTTGATTCCAGGAACCCCCGAGGAGAGAGGTTTGGTAGCCTGGAGTAAGGAAATGGCACTTAAAGTAGACGGAGAACAAACGGATGTCCCGAGCACTTTTGACTTTCCTTACGGAATGTCTTTTCTTAAAAGGTAACGTAGTTTTTTGTTCACCAATTTTTAATGTAAAAATATCTGATTTTTATTGTTTTCACAGGTGTAAATGGACAAAATATGTACCCTTTCTACCCACATACAAGATGGAATTATAAAAAAAACGTCATTTATTCTCTAAAAAACGGTACTTAAAGTTTTAATCGTTTATCAGAAATGTAAAAAATCATATGGTGTACATAAAATCCCAAATTTTAATTGACACCCTGTTTAACTTTGTAAACATAGTTTGTAATACAAAAAAATATGCTTCCTTGTTTCTGTGTCTACAAAAGTTATTAACATATAAAACAAACAAATGTGTATGTAAGGTGCCCAGAACATCAGACTTTTTCTCAAAAGCTCGCTCCACAATCTGAATATTGTTCCTTAAGTTATTTTAGGACTCAACTAATTTCGCTCAAAATTGGCACAGATGCTTAAAATAACCCAATAAACCGTTTTCCGCTTGTGGAGCAGGGGGTCATTTTTTCTGGGCCGTAAGAGCCACCGTGACCTCCGACACTAATTTAAATTTTTATCCAAATTGAAACAAAATTTCATTTATTTTTAAGTTATAGCACTTGAAGGACATGTAGATGAGCAATCTCAAGTATTTTTGAAATTGTTTTTTCGTAAATAGGTCGAGTACCGTTGCAAAAAAATGCTTTGTTTACCAATGGTTGTTTATCAATGGTTTCCATGCGCCGGAAATTTGTAGCAGGTGTAGCGACACTTCGCGTAGACGCCCCTGCTTACATTTCGTCATTAAGGATAGGCAATCAAACGTCATAATTACCCCCCACTAGAGGGCGCTGAAACTTGGGGTGATGTTTTCATTATAACCTACAGCGAGTAAGTTGGTTTGAAATTTGAAATTGTTTTATTTCATCATAAAATTGACATTAATAGCAAATTATACCATTTTCAGGTAAGAAATAAATAGCTTAATTGATATAAACGAAAATATTTTTGTGATGGCCGATTTAACCTGTTCATTATCTGATTCAAAATAAGGGAATGTTTTAATCAACCAAAACCTAACTAATCAATTGAGAATGTAGATTATTCAAGTGGACACTTCTACCATAAAAGCAAAGATCTGCTTGAAAAATGATAATTGGATTGATTTTCAAAATTAGCAATCTAACCTCATTCTCGCGTTTTCAATCCGGATCTCAGAATTTTCAATAAAAAGGCAACTTAGCAAAAAAATCTAAAAGTCAGTCGATAGAACTTTTTATTTCTTACCTCCTGTTAACTTTATTTTATTCCAAAAGATCAATTTTCTTTTAAAAAACCTTAAAATAGTGAACGGCCCGAGCGGTTTAGGCTTTCAGGATTTTTGTGATATTTACTTGTAGAGTCAAAACAGATCAGTAAACTTCACTTATTTGTGTATTACACTTTTTAAAGATTACATTTTTGCGGTAACACTCTCAACTTTTACGCGCACGATCACGTCACTCAACTTTTTGTTGCTAATTTCACTAAGACTTTCGTCGAGCCAATTCTCTACGTTGAAGCCAGACTTGTCCTCCAGACCTCTTCGCCGAGCCATGCCAGACCCGAACTCCTAAGTCCCGGCGGCTCTTCACAGCGGCTAAGTCCCGGCGGACTCTTCACAGCGGCTAAGTCCCGGCGGACTCTTCACGGCGGCTAAGTCCCGGCGGACTGCGGCCTCCACCGCTAAGTCCGGCTGGACTGGGGCCTCTGCTACTGGTGGCTGCTGGCGGGTCTGGCTGGTCTGGGGCGTCTTCTGGAACTGGAACTGGACTGGAACAAGAACTGGAACTAACTGCAACTAACTGCCCTCCTCAAGAATTTTGGGGTTTTTATAGTCAGTCCCCGAAAACTCTACTAAATTTTGTTCTACTAAAAGTGGTCCGTTTCGATGAGAAGCATCGATGAACCTCATGAATTAAATTATGCAGACCTCTGCAATTCTTCATGACTTTCCGTATGGTGTAGTGAGTACACCTCAAATTAGGAAGTCATGGGTTCGAACCATTGTCGTGAAACTTTAAATTATGTTATTGGAATATCAAAATTATGTTCCTCAAACATTCTCAAAAATGTTGGTCAATAATGAGAAGGTCGAATTCTCCATTGAACAAACATGCCAATGAATTTGGTTAAGCCACACCCTCAATTTCCCCTGTGAAATAACATCGCACATTCATAATTGAAAGCTTAACCCTCTACTGCCCAAATTTTTTTTTCGAAAATATTTATTTTTCCCGTGTTCAGGAGGTCATTTTGAGCAACTTTTGTTCTACGAAAAACTTTACTTCTCTTGTTTTATGTTTTTCTTGTTTCATTTTTAGTATTTTAATTTGCATTTATCTTGTTTAGTTTATGTTTGTTTTTGGTAGTATTTGGCCTACTCTACCATCTAATATAATTACATTTCGCCTATCTAATTTTTTCATGTTTTTACAGTCACTTTTTCAATTTTTTGCATGTTTTTCACATTTTCTGCCATAGAATCGCACCATCATCATTTAAATTGCAAAAAAATGCGTAGAGGCATAGTCTGGGACACTACAAAAATTACTGCATACTTCTTTTTACTGAAAATATAGGAAATGTTAGTAAAAAACACAGCCAAAGTTGACCCCTAAAAAAATGACATTTTTAAAAACATTGGCAAAGTCACATAAAACAAGTTAAACTTCCAACCCTGAAATTTTCTAAAATTTTAAGAGTTCTTCTTTCCAATGCTTTTTAAATATCAAAAATCGGTTGGAAAATTGATTTTTGGCGATTTTTTAGATCGAAGCCCGTCTAAAGGCGGGGTTAGGTTGTAGAGGGTTAACCATTTTTTTGATTGCCTAACAATTGGCGAAATTTAATAAAGGGCTTTTCAGGTGTGGATGACTCATGATCCACACCTGTACATAAGTTTAATTATTTGTCGCGCAACGCGAGTCGACGGGTAAAATTATTTATGCTTGCGTAAGCGCGCATGGTCAGAACTGTGGTGAGGTTCGAAAATGGACAAATTTAATGATTTAAATTTGAGGTCGCTGCAATAGTTTTCACTCCCCTTTGCACTTATCGCGCAAAAACGTAAACGTAACCTTGCACCAAAGTTCTCCTACTCGAATGTAGGTGGCGAATAGAGTTTTTAGCTTTGGTTTTGGGGGCCTATCGAGTTCTTAGCTTTGGTTTTGGGGGCCTATTGCCGTTCAAGAGCCAAACGACAGGCGACACCTACACTCAAAATCAGAAGTATCCTTCAAAAAGGGTTCTATCTACCCTTTATCTGTCATCCCAAAGAAAAAAAACCCTTTTTGAGGGTAACTTCCATCCTTTTTTCAAGTTTACCGGTAGTAACCCTTTGCAAAAGGGTGACGACGGGTAAACTTAAAAAAAAGGGTGGAAGTAACCCTCAAAAAGGGTTTTTTTTCTTTGGGATGACAGATAAAGGGTAGATAGAACCCTTTTTGCGGGGTACTTCTGATTTTGAGTGTAGTGTTGAATAGCAGAACAGAGCGAAGAATGTCGATTGAAATTTCCGCCCTTTGAGGTTATGTATGCGAATTCTGTTTTGTTAAATTCCAGCGTTGAGAACAACTTTTGAGCAAAAATTCGAGCTGATACTTTGTTAACTTTTGATGCTCTATCATTTTAAACAATATTATTTTTTCAAAATTATTTTTTTTTCAATTTTTTTTTTATTGCGTTAATTTATAGAGGGCAAAGAGTTAACAATCGTACTACTTGAATTTTTTCTCAAAAGTTGTTCTATGAGCTGTAAATTCAATTTTAAGTTTGCATTCCTGTGTAACCGAACAGCGAAAATTTGAATCGTCATTCTTCGATGCTTTGCGCCACCTGTCGGAATTTTTGAGCTTTTGATCGCGAATATGGAGCGACAAACAATTGCCGTTCAAGAGCCAAACGACATGCGACACCTAGTGTTGAGTAGCAGAACAGAGCGAAGAATGTCGATTGAAATTTCCGCCCTTTGAGGTTATGTATGCGAATTCTGATTTGTTAAATTCCAGCGTTTAAAACAACTTTTGAGCAAAAATTCGAGCTGATACTTTGTTAACTTTTGATGCTCTATCATTTTAAACAATATTATTTTTTCAAAATTATTTTTTTTTCAATTTTTTTTTTATTGCGTTAATTTATAGAGGGCAAAGAGTTAACAATCGTACTACTTGATTTTTTTCTCAAAAGTTGTTCTATGAGCTGTGAATTCAATTTTAAGTTTGCATTCCTGTGTAACCGAACAGCGAAAATTTGAATCGTCATTCTTCGATGCTTTGCGCCATCTGTCGGAATTATTGAGCTTTTGATCGCGAATTAACACCAAACCTTCATAGAGCTTTATGACGTTTTGCGTACACACACTAGCGCACCATTAGGTTTTACACCGTGACGTCATTTGACAGCTCGCGTGCACTGTTTACATAGACTTAGTCGTGTTCGAAACGAAAGGCTGGTATTTTTTATCAAAAGTCGTCGAAATCTGCAAAGCTAAGCGGATGTACATTGCTAGGGAATTTATTGCAATATTTCAAGTATTTTTAATAATATGCAGGAAACCGAAGGCGAAGTGGCGGCAAACTTGTTTACATCCTGCTCGCTTGAACCCGAACGAAAAGGAATCCGTGCTGCTGGCGGAGATGGTCGAGCAATGCCTCGTTCCGACGTTCAAGCAAAGCCCTGGGAACCGACCACCAATGACATGCAAATCCCGGAAAACTACCGCACCGTCTTCCGACCGCTTATGCTCCAGCTCCAGCTCCCGAGGACGTAGTCAAATTTAACCTCGAGCGCTGCAACCTCGCCCTCCTCTACCAACAAAACACCGGCAGATTCTTCATCGTCCTGTTGAAGAAAGAAAAATAAGCTGCTCTCGGAGTTTTTCCATCAAAAACCGCCGCGAGCAGCCTGCCAACGGAACCAACCCCAAAAGAACTAAAACGCTTACCACCGCAACCCGCTCCAACCTCCTGACTCGGTGACCGCGACAGACAAAAAAAAGAACATTTTGCTGCAAGGAGGTCTCCCTAGATTGTTAACGGATTACCGTGCAGGATTGCGGACGACTTGATCAAGCTGCTGTTTTAAAAAAGAATCCGGAACCGCCGAAATCGAAGGGCTGGGCGAGGAAGATTGGAACTGTGCAGATGTGTGTCGGAGTAAGGCGGATCCGTTAGCGGTGCGAACTATATCCTCCTCGTAGGCGATTCTTGACGGGCCTGACGGAAAAGGACATTTGTCCTTGGTCCAAACTTATACCGAGGAAATAGGATAAAGCTTTCGATTTCTTAGAATTGTTAATGGAATAAAAATAAATTCAAAGAGTTTTTTTTAATAGGTCTTAGGAACATAATAAAAACAAAAAGCTTATAGGACCTTTTAAAAAAATACTAGAAATTTCTTCCGCAAATATTTGCTAGTATTATTCTTAATAAAAACGTCCAAAAAATCTGCAATAGGAATTTTTTTATGTGATGTGAGAGATTTCTCAATTAAATTTATTACTACACTCAACCATTTTTAAACATCAGCTTACTGATTCTAAAAAATAAATTTTTCCTTTTGAGTTTTGATAACTTTTACCAAATTTTTTGTTTGCTTTTAACCCTGGAGACATTCTTTTTAATTTTGTGAATCATATTTCAAACTTTTCCCCGAAAATATAGACATTAGAATAAACAAAAAAGATTTTTTTTTTTTTTTTTTTATTTGGAGCTTGTTAGGTGGCGCGCTGTGCTAACGAAACATCCCAAATATGAGCTTGATTGGACGTAACTTGAAGCTGCCTCTCCGCTTTAAATTTTTATGGTTTTAACCCGTACATTTTTTCTCTAAATATTAACATACTTGGTTAAAAAATAATAGTTCAAAACAAAAAAAGCTCTAGTATTTAAAAATTTCAAAACTCCTAAAATTCCAAACTTTAAATGTTAAATTTTTTTTGTATCCAAAAATTTAAAAAATTTCGTTTTTAAATATACACAAATAAAAAATACCCTAACATTTCTGGAAATTCATAATTCAAAAAACATCTACATTCAAGACTCAAAAAATATAAGAAAAAAAAAATTCAAATTTAATGCAAGAAATTATAAAGTCAAAAATTAAAAATTCTAAACAAATGAAAATTAAAAAAATCAAGCCAACAAAAAAATAATAATTCCCTATTTCTCAAAGGTTAACATGTTTAAAACGCTTAAATGTTTAAATGCTTAATTTCTTAAATTCTTAAATCCTTGAATTCTTATATTATTAAATACTTACAATTCTTAGTTCTTTAATACATAATTCCTTGATTTCCTTGATTACTTAAATCCAGCAATTTTTAAGTTCAACCCCTTGAAAATAAAGAACTGCAGAGTTTCTTAAATGGTGGACATACCAAAAAATCCTAAATGGTACAATTCGCCCTTAAATGCTTCCAATTTTTCAACACCATCTTAGATTACAGAAAATCTAACAACTTTGGAGTCATATTTCAGGTTATAAAAATTTTGAGAAAAAATAATACAAGTTTCGTTTTTTTCGATTTTTCTGAGTGACTCTTTGGGTGTATCAAATCGGGTACGAACGGATTTAATTTCTTTAATAATAGATTTATAAATTTTTAAGATTTTCTAAATCATAATTTTATATTGTTTTAAAACCTGTTTACTTTTTTAATTTAATTACGTAATATTCCTGTTTAAATTCTATTTTGGATTTCATTTTTTGGCCATAAATTTTGTTATGGATTTTCCATCTGTGTTCACTTCATTCCGAGCGAAATAATTTTGTTCCTTTAAATGATTTAAAATTGTATTGATTGAATACTACTCTAGAGTTTTTTTTTTATAGGTCTTAAACGTAAAACGTGTTATTTTTTGTTCTTGAACTTTTTTTTTATCTCAAAAAAAAATGATGAGACTGTGTTTGTTCGCGTATTTTTTTTTATGTGGCCGCGGAGTTCGCCCGATTTTTGTTTTTCGGCTTCTCCGTAAACAACCCTACGACATGTCCGCTAGACGTAGTTGACCAGCACCCGAAGTACGGCCAATCCGAAATGCAAAAAGGTCTTGGTCTCCACCCTCCTGGCCAGTTCTTCTTTTGTCTTCGCGGCACCGATCAGGAGTTGAGCGGGTTGCGGTGGTAGCGTTTTTAGCTTCTTTTGTGGTGGTTCCGCTCGCAGTGCCTTCACGGCGGTTTTTGATGGAAAACCTCCGAGAGCAGCTTCTTTTTCTTCTCAAACAGGACGATGAAGAATCTGCCGGTGTTTTGTTGGTAGAGGAGGGCGAGGTTGCAGCGCTCGAGGTTAAATTTGACTACGTCCTCGGGAGCTGGAGCTGGAGCATAAGCGGTCGGAAGACGGTGCGGTAGTTTTCCGGGATTTGCATGTCATTGGTGGTCGGATCCCAGGGCTTTGCTTGAACGTCGGAACGAGGCATTGCTCGACCATTTCCGACAGCAGCACGGATTCGTTTTCGTTCGGGTTCAGCGAGCAGGTCATGTAAACAAGTTTGCCGCCCACTTCGCCTTCGGTTTCCTGCATATTATTAAAAAATACTTGAAATATTGCAAATAAATTCACTAACAATGTACATACCGCTTAGCTTTGCAATTTCGACCGACTTTGAATAAAAAAAATACCCAGCACTTTTCATTTCGAACACGACCAAGTCTATGTAAACAGTGCACGCGAGCTGTCAAACAGAAAAACACGATTGAGGTTAGCCGCGACGGCGTAAAACCTAATTAGATTTTGCTGGCCGGGCAAAATTTAACCTCACTTTTTTCGTGTACGTACACGCAATACATGCGCACGTAGATTACTCTATTAGAGAAACACACTGAAAGAAAGGCACATAGCAATATCACATGTTTCACACATGAATCCGCCCCATACGACATAGCATGTGAATTTCATATGTAAAGCACTTGAAAAAATGTAATCCCGCGACACTGTGAATCCATGTGCAAAACACGTTAATTTTACATGGAAGCTCACATGACCTTGCAATGCAAATGCTCATGAAAATGATATGAATTTGTAGTAAAAATCAAATGATTTTCCAGTGACTTTCATATGATTAAATAATGAGTTTTGATTGCCGTATTTTTTCAACTAGATTTATTTATTTACCACTTTAAAATTGATTATGCACAAATCTACATTTTTTTTATTATGTAAAACACACAGAACCCACTCCCATGCTGCGTCGTAAGTGCGTGAGAGGCCGTGTCCGCGCGATCCGATTATCTTGATGGCACTTCATGACGGACTACGGGAAGAATCGCTTGCAATCTTAGGCCAGCGCCAGAAAAAAAGTTGTTGTCGCCAACCGCCGAATCATAGCGCGAATGTTCCGGTGAAGTACCGGATCACTGGATCCAGAGAGCGGATTCTGAAGGAGACCTTGAGCTGGCACTTGATTTCTGTAAAAAATAGGCGAAACATGATCTTTATAAAATTTTATCTTCTACTGGTCCATTTTTGTTTGTACTCACTTCTTAGTTGCTTTTTGCACTACTCAGAGCTTATTTTTAAACAAATTTTAAACAAACCGCAGACCTTTTTCAAGCCGACAAGAAAAAATTAACCATCTTCGTCCGTGGCCATCTTACTTATGAAGATTTTTTCACCACACGCGTAAGCATTTAGAACTAACGTGATTTTCACTTCGAAACCAATGGATAAGTCGAATGGGGCAAATCTAAGTGCTTTTCCCTTGAAACTCACGTGAAAACCATTTGAAACAAACGTGAAGGGGTTTACGCATGCAATCAGCTGACTTCAAATGATTTTCACATCAAATTGACATGCGAAACACAAGTAGGTCATAGGAAAAGCATGTGAATTTATTGTGTTGGTTTTTGAAACAACTCACGTGAAAAGGCATTTGATTTTGCTATGTTGGTTTTTTTCAGTGCAGGCAAGCTACCACTCACAGCGAACGATCAAGGGAACACTACCGCACACTGAAAAAAACCAGCATAGCAAAATCAAATGTTTTTTCACGTGAGCTACTCCAAAAACCAACACGATAACTTCACGTGCTTTTCCTTTGACTCTCACATGCTTTTCATTTCAAATGAACGCGAAATTCATTCAGCTCCAGCTGATCATTGGCAAACAAACATTCACTCATTTTTCGCATGGTGTTCACGTGAGACTCAAATGAATTTCACTTGAATTTGCCCCATTCGGCTTGTCCTTTGGTTTTGAAGTGTAAGTCACGTGAGATTCAAATGAATTTCATTTTGATTTGCTCCAATCGACTTGTTCTTTGATTTCCAAGTGAAATTCACGTTAGTTTCAAATGCTATCGATGACGAAAATTAATCCTAAAGCAAGATGGCCTGTTTCATAAAGTCCGAGCTAGAGCTCGCGTTCCTAATTAGGATTTCTTCCAGAAAAAAGTGGATTTGAATGTATAAAATATTGCTGGATTATTTATCATAATATGGTAAGTAATTTCTAATGAATTCTGTACAATATTTAATACTTAACAGAAAATTTATAATAATTCTCCAGGTAATCATGGAAAGGATAACTTCCGGCAAAACCTAGGGATTCCCATGGAAGAGGACATTCCAAGACCCCCGTCCAGGCTTGTTCCGGTGTGTGAGAGATCCGCTGATCGTCCAGAATCTTTTTTCTAAGTGTGAATCGTTCTCGAAAAAGTTAAGTTTTTGATGAACGCCTAAACTCCCAAGCTCGAGAAAAGGGGGGTATTTCCATACAAATTTCCGATATTTCTTGAGCTTGGGAGTGCAGGTGGAGTGAGGTTAACGTGTTTTGCATTTGAATTCATCGCGTCCCGCGATGACAAATTTCTGAGTGATTTGCACATGACATTCACATGTAAAGTCGTATGGGGCAGATTACGTGTGAAACATGTGATATTGCTATGTGACTTTCTTTCAGTGCATCTAACCTGGTACTATTTCTGGAACAACATTTGAAAATGGCGGATAATGCTTATCCATTTTGGTAGCTGGGAAGGACAGCTATTATTTTACATTTCGAGTTTTATGAAAATGTCACTTGTTGACTCGGAATTTCCAAAAAAGGTTTCAGCTGTCAAAATGCTTATCTGCCCTTTTCTCGTGTTGCTCTAGATTTTACCATCTTCTATTCCATGATTTTACGCAGCCAGATTCGCCTGTAAAAACCAGCTGAATCTGGCTACCATCTGAGCAATTCTCTGAGATTTCGGTCATTCGAATTGTTTTGTATTTTTTAATCCGGCTGAAACTTTTTTGGTGCCTTCGGTATGCCCAAAGAAGCCATTTTGCATCATTAGTTTGTCCATATAATTTTCCATACAAATTTGGCAGCTGTCCATACAAAAATGATATGTAAACATTCAAAAATCTGTATCTTTTGAAGGAATTTTTTGATCGATTTGGTGTCTTCGGCAAAGTTGTAGGTATGGATATGGACTACACTGAAAAAAAATGATACACGGTAAAAAATTTTTGGTGATTTTTAATTTAACTTTTTGTCACTAAAACTTGATTTGCGAAAAAACACTATTTTTAATTTTTTTTATTTTTTGATATGTTGGTCGCAAAAATTTTTCAACTTCATTTTTCGATGTAAAATCGAATTTGCAATCAAAAAGTACTTTAGTGAATTTTTGATAAAGTGCACCGTTTTCAAGTTATAACCAATTTTAGGCAACTTTTTTGAAAATAGTCGCAGTTTTTCATTTTTTTAAAATAGTGCCCATGTTTGTCCACCTATGAAAAAAATATTTTTGGAAAGCTGAGAAAATTCTCTATACAGCAATTCCCCACGAAAACAGCATGGAAAAAAACAAAAGTGCTCGGATCGCGCTCAAAATTTTTCTGGGGGTTCCCTGGCCAAAATAATTAGACCCGTATTTTTTTGTTTGGCCATTAGGGTGACCTACGCCGTGTTAGGGTGGTCCAAAAAATGGCCATTTTCATCGATTTTCGCAAAACCCATTTTTTTCAAAAAATCATAACTCCTCGCCATTTTAACCGATTTCAATTGTCTTATACGCAAATGAAAGGTGATAAGTTGGCCTTTCAAAGAAAAATAGTAAGAAGTTTCAAAAATCTAGCCTAACATATGAAAAGGTCGAATGAAACTTTAAAATGCCGTTTTGACGGTGTCTGGACCAAAGAGCCTATGTCTGAAAATATTTTTATCGGATTCCCCGGACATTTTTACATAACATACTAAAAAATGGGAGGAGTTCATTAACAGGATTACGAGATATGATTTTTTGAAAATAAAATCCGTGTTTTTCGACGCGCCGCGCGCAAAAACCGGAAAATGACGAAATCGGCAAAAAATCTACTTTTTTCACTAAAACCGCGATAACTTTAAAATTTCAGCGATGACCTAAAGATGTTTGGGTATCAGAATTTTTGTAATTAAAAGACGCAACTTTTGGTACCCAGACATCCATAGGTCATCGCTGAAATTTTAAAGTTATCGCGGTTTTAGTGAAAAAAGTAGATTTTTTGCCGATTTCGTCATTCTCCGGTTTTTGCGCGCGGCGCGTCGAAAAACACGGATTTTATTTTCAAAAAATCATATCTCGTAATCCTGTTAATGAACTCCTCCCATTTTTTAGTATGTTATGTAAAAATGTCCGGGGAATCCGATAAAAATATTTCCAGACATAGGCTCTTTGGTCCAGACACCGTCAAAACGGCATTTTAAAGTTTCATTCGACCTTTTCATATGTTAGGCTAGATTTTTGAAACTTCTTACTATTTTTCTTTGAAAGGCCAACTTATCACCTTTCTTTTGAGTATAAGACAATTGAAATCGGTTGAAATTGCGAGGAGTTATGATTTTTTGAAAAAAGTGGTTTTTGCGAAAATTGACGAAAATGGCCATTTTTCAGACCACCCTAACACGGCGTAGGTCACCCTAATGGCCAAACAAAAAAATACGGGTCTAATTATTTCGGCCAGGGAACCCCCAGAAAAATTTTGAGCCCGATCCGAGCACTTTTGTTTTTTTCCATGCTGTTTTCGTGGGGAATTGCTGTATATTTTGCTTTATTGAACTTCGTCGATACGACCCATAGTTGCTGAGATATTGCCATGCAAAGGTCAAAAAACAGGAAAATTGATGTTTTCTAAGTCACACCCAAACAACCCACCATTTTCTAATGTCGATATCTCAGCAACTATAAATCCCATTTACTATGTTAAAACATGAAACATTCGTGAAATTTTCCGATCTTTTCAAAAAAAATATTTTCAAAAATTTAAAATCTAGACTAACATTTCAAATGGGCGTAATTTTGAATGTTTGACCCTTTTGAAATGTTAGTCTTGATTTGAAAATTTTGAAAATATTGTTTTCGAAAAGATCGGAAAATTTCACGAATGTTTCATATTTTAACATTGTAAATCGGATTTATAGTTGCTGAGATATCGACGTTAGAAAATGGTGGGTTGTTTGGGTGTGACTTAGAAAACATCAATTCTAGAGTTTTTTTTTGATTAGGTCCTATAAACATATGAAAGACAATGGTTTATTGGTCCTTTTCAAAAAAAACTCTGGAATTTTCCTGTTTTTTAACCTTTGCATGGCAATTGAAGAATTCGACGACGTTTTTTCCGCTAGGTTCGCTGTTGTTCCAGCGGTGTTCGGAATGACAGCCTCCATACAGTTTGAGCAGTTTTTAGGGAAAAATCGCGTTTATAATGAAAAATCAAGCATTTTCAGAAAAGTGGGGTATTGCAAAGTGTGGCAATTTCGCTAACGATCATAATGCGTGGTGATTTGTAGTGATTAAATGTGACTGGTATTTTATTTAAACGATTTTTCTAAAAAGATGATCGAAATTTTGGATAACTTGAGTTAAATGTTGCAAAAGTTAGAAGTAATGATGAAATATAATAAAAAAGTTTTTAAACTTTACTTTACTTCCCGTTTGACCAAAATATTGACCTTAAAAATGCATTTTGATGATTTTTTGGAATTTTTTGGAAAAATTCGAAAAACTTGCAATTTTTTGAGAAAATTATTGTAATTATGCTGTAATATGACTCTAATAGTTTGTTGTAGCAATAATACACACATAAGGAGCATTATCAAACGAATAAAGCTTATTTAAATCAATTTTTCAAAAGATCTTTTTGGTAAATTTGAGGAAAAAACATGAAAAACTAACTCAGCCCCTATGATTTATACATCATTCAATTCGTTTAAGCGATTGCCACACTTTACAATAACTTTCATCGACGTTAAACAATATTTGAAGGAAATAAAAATCAAAAACTGTAAAAAAAATAATATTTCCAAGCACGCTGTCATTCCGAACATCGTTGCGTAGTGCTTCTACTCGCCACCAGGATGCGTGCACGTTTCTGTCGAATCTCTCAATATCTCAGCAACTATGGGTCGTATCAACAAAATTCAATAAAGCAAAATATAGAGAATTTTTCAGCTTTCCAAAAATATTTTTTTCAGAGGTGGGCAAACATGGGCACTATTTTAGAAAAATGAAAAACTGCGACTATTTTCAAAAAAGTTACCTAAAATTGGTTATAACTTGAAAACGGTGCACTTTATCAAAAATTCACTAAAGTACTTTTTGATTGCAAATTCGATTTTACATCGTATTGGTAGATCGAAGTAATCCGTTCATGGAGGATTTGGCTCTGGAAGTCGACGTCTGTAAGATGAGCAAAAATAAAATCATTCTACTGCGAACAGTCTACAAGACAAGACGTGTTTTCTCTACTCTACTAAAGGTTATGGGCCCAGCTCAAACCTAGAAGAAGTTCAAGAAGTTAATTTTGAAATTTGAAGATGTCGACGAGAAGGTCACCAGTTCGAGATCCAGCACGAAACCAGAACGGAGAAGGTGGAAATGCTGGTCAAGAGAATGGTGGTCAGAGGCGGTCGCGCCTACGGTGGTTCTGTTTCGCTTCCGGCTATCGAGAAATTGAGAGGCCGGGACAACTACACCACTTGGGCGTTCGCTATGAAGATGACGCTGATCCGAGAAGGAATCTGGTCAGCGGTCAAGCCACCGGCGGAAGTTGCTGTGGACGAAGATTTGTCGCTGCGCGCGTTGTCGGCGATTTGTTTAAGTCTGGAGTCCTACAACTACAGTCATGTGGCGGATGCGGCAACCGCCGCGGAAGCTTGGGAGAAGCTGGAGAACGCTTTCCAGGATAGGGGTTCTACCCGGCGTATTGGATTGTTGCTACAGTTCACATCCGTGAAGCTTGTCAACTGTGCCAGTATCGAAGCCTACGTCGATCAAGTTATGACTGCGAGTCAACGTCTAGCTGCGATCGGGTTCAAGGTGGACGATTCCTGGTTGGCGGGGATTCTGCTGATGGGACTTCCCGAGCATTACGAGCCGATGATCATGGGACTCGAGGCGTCTGGGAAGGCGATGTCAGCGGATGCCGTGAAGTAGAAGATCTTGCAGGACGTGAAGGTTGAACGTGGACCGAAAAGTTCGAGTGTGGATGGAGCACTGTACAGTTCGGCAAGATTCAACTCGTCTAAGGCAGCAGGATCGAAGAAACCGAAGACTTGTTACAACTGCAAGAAGGTTGGACATTTTGCTGCAAATTGTCCGGAGAAAGTGACTACGAAGGGACGGAAACCCCAGGGATTGTGCTGTATCTTTGCTATGGGTGATGTGATGACCAAGGAGTGGTATTTTGACTCGGGGGCCACCACTCACATGGCGAGGTCGGACCAAAAGTTTACGGATGAGGTACCGATGAACCACGAAGTTGGAACAGCGAACAGCAGCAACATGATGGCCGTTGCGAAGGGTTCTGTTGCCCTGGACACACGTGAAGGCGAGATCAACGTTGGCGAGGTGTTGAAGATCCCGGACCTTGCAACGAACTTGTTGTCGGTAAGTGCCATTTGTAAGCGCGGCAACAAGGTGGTCTTTACGGCGGACCGATGTGAAGTTTGGTCGTTGGGACGGTGATCTGGTGATCACTGGCGTCGAGAACGATGGGCTGTACCGTTTGGAAAGACCGGAGAGATCGTTTCTGGTGAGCAAGTTGGAGCTTTGGCACAAGCAACTCGGCCATTTGAACGTTGGGAGTTTGCAGAAACTCAAACGGATGGCGGACGGAATCGAGTTCCAGGAAGGCGTGCTGCCAGATTGTGTCTCGTGCTTTGAAGGGAAGCAGACTCGACAGCCGTTTCCAAGTAGCAGCTCAAGGGCAACTGAACTTTTGGAACTGGTCCACTCTGACCTGTGTGGTCCGGTGGAGGTGCCTTCGCTTGGAGGAAGTCGGTACTTTATGACGTTCTTGGATGATGCGAGTCACAAAGTCACGGTGTACTTTCTGGAGAAGAAGAGTCAGGCACTGGATGCGTTCAAGAGGTTCAAGGCTCGAGCGGAACGAGATTCTGGTAAGAAATTGCGAGTTCTACGTACGGACAATGGCAGAGAGTACGTGAATGCAGATTTCCGCAAGGTTCTGGAGCAGGACGGGATTGGTCATCAAACCACGTGTCCGTATACACCAGAGCAGAATGGTCGGGCTGAGCGACTGAACAGGACGTTGGTCGAAAAAGCGCGGTGCATGCTGAACGAGGCCAAACTGGGCAAGGAGTTCTGGGCTGAAGCGATTTCGACAGCGGCGTACTTGGTGAACCGTTGTCTGACACGAACGCTTGGAGACATGGTGCCGGAACAAGCATGGACCGGAAAGAAGCCGAATCTCAAGAACCTGAAGGTTTTCGGTTCGAGCGTGATGGTGCACATCCCGAAGGTAAGACGACAGAAGTTTGACCCGAAATCAAGAAGAGGTACTTTCGTTGGATATTGCGAGGGCGCCAAGGGGTACCGTGTCTATGATCCTGAAACGGGAGATTTTGTGATCAGTCGGGATGTCGTCGCCATTGAAGAAGGTTCATCAAATAAGAGCGTGGCGTGTGAGCTGATTCTGAAACCGGTCGAATTCATGGAATTGCACTTTGTTGAAGCCATGCAGCCTGAGTTACTTATCGAGCGTGAGGACGTCGTTCGAGACCGGCGGGACGAGGGAGATCAAGCGGGCGTGATCGAAATTGGTCATGAAGATCCACCCCCGGAGGAGCCCGTTGAAGCCTTGGTTGACTTCCTTGAATATGCGCTCCCACCGCAACTAAACAAACCAGCTGACGAGCAGCAAGGGTTGAGGCGCAGCGGTCGGGAGCGCCGAGTCCCAGGCAAGTACAACGAATTCAACTGTTATGGCACTTTTCCTGGCCAAAATGTTTTCCCACAGTCAGCTGCCACATCCCCGATGCAATCCGTTATTGTTGAGACCCGAAGAGCTACGAGGAGGTTCTGCAACGGGCAGATCGAGATCGATGGATTGCGGCCATGCAGGAAGAGATGAACTCTCTGAGCGAGAACAGAACGTGGGTGCTCGCTGATTTGCCAAATGGACGAAAGGCAATCCGGAACAAGTGGGTGTTCAAAACAAAGCGAGGTCCGGAAGGAGCTGTACAACGGTACAAGGCGCGACTGGTGGTGAAGGGTTGTTCACAACGGCCCGGTGTGGACTACGACGAAGTCTATTCTCCGGTGGTGCGGTATGGTTCGGTACCTGATGGCGCTTTCGGTGAAGTACAACCTGGACATCGATCAGATGGATGCAGTAACCGCTTTCCTGCAGGGCGAGCTGAACGACGAGGAGATATACATGCTACAACCAGAAGGGTTCGTGGATGCTGGAGGAAGAGTGTGCAGACTAAAGAAAGCGTTATACGGTTTAAAGCAGTCAAGTCGAGTTTGGAACACTCAACTGGACGCGGCTCTTCAAGATTTTGGACTCCATCGTTCGGCAGTTGACCCGTGTCTGTACTGGTCGTTCCAGGGCGATAAGCTGTTGTTCGTGACGATTTATGTGGACGATTTTCTCATCTTCACGAACGATCTGAACATGAAGAAAAAGTTGAAGGCGAATCTGAACAAACGGTTCAAGATGAAGGACCTGGGCCAGGCATCGCACTGTCTTGGAATCAGGATCACAAGGAATCGCGAGGATGGAAAGCTGTGGCTGGATCAACAGGCCTACGTCGAGGACATTGTGAAGCGGTTCGGTATGGCGGATTGTTATCCGGTTGCTATGCCTGCGGAACCGAGCTTGCGGCTGGACAAGACCATGAGTCCTGGAAGCAAGGAGGAAGCCGAGGAGATGCAAAAGGTGCCGTACAAGGAAGCTGTTGGGTGTCTTTCGTTTGCAGCTCAAGTGACACGGCCGGATATAGCTTTTGCAGTCAACATGGTGAGCCAGTTCGCTGCCAACCCTGGAAAGCAACACTGGGACGCGGTCAAAAGGATTTTCCGTTACCTGAAGGGGACTGCTAACAAGAAGCTGGAATATTCGAAGGAAGGTGCCGACCAGATCAGAGGATACACCGATGCCGATTGGGGAGGAGATCCAGATGATCGGAAGTCCACAACTGGTTACGTTTTCACCCTGCAAGGTGGAGCCATATCGTGGAACGTCAAGAAGCAGCCGACAGTGGCTTTGTCGTCGTGTGAAGCTGAATACATGGCGCTCTCTCGGACGATTCAAGAAGCCATGTGGTGGAACAACCTGCGAGCTCAGATGTTCAAGGTGGAGCCTGTGGACCTGTACTGCGACAACCAATCTGCAATCGCCATCGCTAGTAACGGTTCGTACAATCCACGCACGAAACACGTGAGCATTCGCTACCACTTCGTGCACGAGAGTCTGCAGCATGGACTTGTGAAGCTGGGATACGTATCCACCGTTGAGCAGCCAGCGGACGGATTCACGAAGCCGATGAACAGCCAGAAGCAGACGAAGCTATGCGAGGCCATTGGAATATCGGATTAGGGAGGAGTATTGGTAGATCGAAGTAATCCGTTCATGGAGGATTTGGCTCTGGAAGTCGACGTCTGTAAGCTGAGCAAAAATAAAATCATTCTACTGCGAACAGTCTACAAGACAAGACGTGTTTTCTCTACTCTACTAAACATCGAAAAATGAAGTTGAAAAAATTTTGCGACCAATATTTCGATTTTTTGAAAGAATCTGTATTGATTCAAAAAATCATAACTCGGTCAAAGATTTTTTGCCCATTCTGAAAATTTCTGAAAAGTTGGCATTTGATGTCCTCTAAAACATATCAAAAAATAAAAAAAAATAAAAATAGTGTTTTTTCGCAAATCAAGTTTTAGTGACAAAAAGTTAAATTAAAAATCACAAAAAAAAATTTTACCGTGTATCATTTTTTTTCAGTGTAGTCCATATCCATACCTACAACTTTGCCGAAGACACCAAATCGATCAAAAAATTCCTTCAAAAGATACAGATTTTTGAATGTTTACATATCATTTTTGTATGGACTGCCAAATTTGTATGGAAAATTATATGGACAAACTAATGATGCAAAATGGCTTCTTTGGGCATACCGAAGGCACCAAAAAAGTTTCAGCCGGATTAAAAAATACAAAAATTAAAATTAAAGAAAAAAGACCGATTCCGTAGAGAACTGCTCATCTTGACTAATTGAAAGTCAATTGACATATTATATGACAGACTTCGTTAAATAATTGTTTTGCAATCATTTTAATTGGAACACACTAGAGTCAGCACATTGAATTTATCTACCTAAAAAACTAACACAGTTACATCACACAAGTGTTGTTACCTCTCAGGTGAATATCTTGACCATGCCAATGTTTACAAACAAACGCTCTGACGCGCACAGATCTGAAAGTCCTTCTACAAAATTGAATATTGTGTTTCGATTATTTTCACGCATGGAAACGTAACCAAAAATGTCCAAACGTTGCTGCGCGGCTTCCTGTTTCAATTCCAACGCCAACTCAAACCGATCGCTTGAGTACTTTGGCTTCCCGAAGAGCATGGAGTAGTAAGTAAACTCTGGAAATTCGATTTCTGCCCACCATTGAAAAAACGGCAAATATCCACTTTTGGCAAAAACGAGATATAAGCACCAGGTGGTAGAGGATGTTCCAACGCATCTTCTGCAACTAGAATTTCACTAAAATAGTGTTTAGATTTGGCTGCCGATGCGAAAAACCAAACGGCTAATATGCCACTCTTATGGGAAATTGCCTTAAAGAAGATTTGGTGACAAACACTAAAACGCGTTTTTCTCGGAATACTTGATTTGGCATAATAGCCGAATTTTCAATTATGGGCAGATTTGCGCTCCCTACTTTAGTAGGCGATTCAAGACATTTTTCTTGATGTAAAAAAACTTTCGAAAAGTTTGTAATAAGAAATCGTTTGCCGGGAAATGCAGGGGACTAGGATTTTTATTGAACCTATCTGCATAAAATTTTAAATATAGTCCTCGAGTAGAGTAAGTGTACATTGTACGCACTTTATATGGACACTTGTAAGAATACGTTGGAGTGGATATGTTATAGATTCTATAAAACAAACTCGATCTATCAATATCGAGGATCCTTTTATACCCACTTTGAATTAGTCAGTTTTTGAAAGGAAGTCCGAATCTCAGCTTAGGATAGTAACTGCACACAAGTAATGATAAAACTACGAAATAAATTAAAGCTCAAAATTCATACTGTGTGCACCATTTGTAAGGATGTTTGTAAGAGATGCTGAAAAACGTGACTTCTGAAAGGTCAAATAATATAAATTTACATTTATTTCCCAGTGCCACAGCATGGGCCAAAGCTGCTAGCCGGGAGGATTTGCTCGAAAAGAACCTAAATAACATCGTGAAATACTATCTGTGTTCGGAACATTTCACCACCGACTGCTTCCAAGATCCGCCCCACAACCGGAAGTTGAAGAAAACTTCTCGGCCGACTATGGTGGTCCCGATACCGACGATATTCCGCAACAATTTCGACGAGTGCGTTTCGAAATCTCTGAAGGAAGACATCGCCGACGTCCAATTGCAAGAGCAGTTGCCCGAAGATTCCGGCGGATGCAGTTACCTAGCGGAACAACAGACAGAACTGCAGGATCCGCTGCTGCTGGAAGAGTACATTGCTTTCAACCAAGAACACGATCAAGACAGTGAGATACTGGAGGAACATTTCGTCCAGAGTAGCGACGACTTCGAATTGCTGGCGGGAAAGGAAGAAGAGTTGGTAGAGGAAGAGGAAGAGGAATGTCAATTTTCGGAAGCGGAGCCTAGTCCTAACCTGTGCCGACTCTGTCTTTCGAACGGAGACAACGAGCTGCTGGTGCCAATTTTCGGGGATGGGAGCGAGATGGCGTATATTTTAGAGAGAATACTTCCCGACTATCCGATTTGTCCGGGCGACGGGTTTTCCCAGAAAGTTTGTCTCACATGTTTGGAAGATGCGACGAGATGTCTAAACACGATAGAAATCTTCAGAGCAGCACAGGAGAAACTAAAGCGATGAAAAGAGTTTTGAGTCAAATAAATTGGAATTTCTTTCATCTTTTATTAAAACAACTGTATTTTTAAGTTACATCAGATTTATAAAAAAAAACTCGTAAAGCTATATTCCTCTTCCTTTCATTACTCTGCCCAAACATCCTCTCCTGAATTTGTTTGATGATATATGAAAAATAAGTGATCATAAAAAATCAGTAATTTTCGAACTAAACTGGAGAAAGACGATTTTTTTTGTACAAAAAACGGTCGTGTTAATTTCATATCAATACTAAATTCTGATTTGTATGATTGTTGTATTGGGGGGAAACGGAAGGATGTATCGCGCTTCAATAGTGTGTAAAATTTACGTTGAATAGATAATATTTGAAAGGCTATACAATTCTACGCCTTCCAACTAATGCAATGCAATATGGATCAACATCTTCACCCAACTCAGTAGTTTGAGTTGGTTTTCATCTTTTTGCTTCGATGAATACTGCCGTTGTTGCTGCCACCATCGTCAATGTCGGAGCTGTCCGATTCCCGGGAACTGTCGTTCATGCCCAGCCCCAGGTCACTTCCCTCGCCGAAATTTCCGGTAGCCCGAGCCTGTTCCAAAGATCGAACTGTGGAAACAAAAAAAAACAAAATCAGCTGTTGAACAAAAGCTCGAAAGTTCAACATTATTCACTTTGCGTCTCCAGCAGGCTGTTCTGCCGCTTAAGATCGTCAATGTCCTGCTGGTGGGAGTTGTTCTTGCGGCGCATAAACTGAATGTACTCGGCGGCTTTCTTGAGGATTTGCGCCCGGCTTGCCTGAAGTAAACGAAAGGTAAATAGACCACATAACCCGACCGGACGCACCGTTTACCTTTTCCGAGCGTTTACTTACTTTCTCGCCCTGCAGCGACGGCACAGAGTCGCGGAGAGAAGTAAAGCTGTCCTTGATGTGGTCACGCCGCTTGCGCTCCAGGGCGTTGTGGTGGGCGCGTTTTTCCGCCTGCGCGGCATTCAAGGGTGGCAAATGTTGAGAAGAAAAAAAAAGTGTGAAGCGAAGCTAAATCTAACAACTAGGGCAAATTCTCATATGTTTTTCCAGGTTAACACAAATGCCAATGCAAACTTGCTAAACTCGCTTGCTCACTTTCTACTTAACTATTTATTGCTCGATTTTAGTTTAGGGACCATCCATAAACCGCGTGGACACCTTGAGGGTGGGGGGGGGGGGGGGTAGGGGGTGTTGATTGTCCACACTCAATATGAAAAAGATTTTTTTTGTATAGACAATTGTCCACGAGGACGGGGGTGGGGGGGTTTGATTTTTTTCTAAAAAAGTGTCCACGTGTTTTGTGGATGGTCCCTTACACACTTTCACAAGAAGTAGCTTTACAACAAAGTGCTTATATTTCTGATTGTTCCCCTATCTATAAGTATTTGTATACAAGGCACGCTTATTAATATTTTTGTATATTTATTATAATGAAAAAAAATCTAGAGTATTTTTTTTTTGGGAGGGTGATCCAGCCGCACATCGTTGATGTCGAAACCTCTAAACTGGGCCCTCGTCCTGTCACGTCCGTCAGTAGTCTTGTCGTACATTACAACTAGAATCAGATCTGCCAATGAATTAGTACACTTCGACCAAATAAACACTGACGCTGTATGGATCTGACTCTAGAATAAATGCACAGTTGTGTGTTATTCATATGTCCAAAATGTTCAATTATTCATATAAGTCCAAATATTCATCCAAATATTCATTTGCGGATAACTACCTAACTTGAATTGAATACAGGATTAAAAGCAACCTATCCGAAAGCTACTCTTATTTCAAATCCCCGACATTTTAATTAATAGCCAAAAAAAACGTTTCTTTTAAAACCTGTCTGGCTTCTTTTAAAAAACAAAAAAAAAAATGAATAACAGTTCATATTTTACAAGTCGTGAATTGAAAAAGAGACGACCATTTGATCGTCAGAATTCCAGTAGATCCTCGATTCGCAACAATGGTGGATACAATCATAATCCGACAACCGTTAGTTCAACAAATCAACGAATTTAGTCCGATATCATTTCACTATTGATTGATCGAGACTCTATGGAAATTTTAACAAACCAGAATGGTATTTATGCTACTTGAATGAAAATCACCGATTCTGATAGAATTACTAAATTCACTGTTACTAATTTTGCCCCTAAATAACTAAGCAAAGTATAAAAAGTTGATATTTATAGTTAAAATCCTAAATTCTACAAAAACTTTTTTTTTCAAACCCGCATCCTAACCTGACACCCACATTAAGATAGAGAAAAGTCACATATGCACATAAAAGACTGCGCATCTAAATTAAGTAGGCCATGGTAACTACCAATACTCACAGTACAGTTCGTTCCCAGCTAGCCAACACGTCGGACACATTAAGGCCTTTAGTCTAGCATAACAAGCCCGTTTTTCTGTTACTAACCTTTAACGACGAGAAAAAGGTGCTTGGAAAATTCTCAAAAACCCTCAAGATGACCGACTTTAAGCTGGCTCAGACCGTCACGAAGCTCCAGCTTTCTTCGACCGAGAAAAATCAGTTTTCCAAGCCCGTTGCCAATGCTTGCATCGTAGTTATCAAGACGACATAAAATTATTTCAAAGATCCCCGGTTCGTCTGTGAACTCCAAACGACACGAGACCGATTGATCTCGCAGCATGAAGCCGTCGAAACCGCAGCAAAATTGCGTGCCTATATGTAGTTGTTTGACTCTGGTTTGACTGATTAGGGTGGAAGAGACCTCCGAGACTGATGGTTTAACACCGGAGATGTCGTCGGAGAAGGAAAAAGCACCCGGTCAGTCGCCAAGTAAACAAAGGCAACCACCCCTGGTGGTTAAGTATACCACGGCTTTTCACAAGCAATTTGGTTTCGAGCCGATTTACAAACTAATCCGATTTGGAACCAAAGTGACCTGCTTCTCTGTCAAAGAGTTTGACAAGTTGCGAGAGCTCCTGAAGAAGAACAAAGTGGAACGATCTCACCGGGTATTTGTTCGCGGTTTACCTGAACTGAACCCTCTGCTGTAGAGGGATTTGTAGCTGGTCGCCCAAGAGGTGCTTGCCACCACAAAGCGGAAGGACGAAACTCAGTACATTGTTGTCACCTCATGGCCAGGTGCAACAGCTGTGGGGGTCCCCATGTGACGGACGACTGGCTAATACGACCAAGAAATACATTTTTCACCGTCAATCGCGTCGGGTACTCCATTGGAACGGCTGCCAGCTATCAAAGACACGAAACTACGCCCAGTGAGAATTTTTTTCTATGGGAAGACGACTAATATTGAAGTTAGAATGCTTTTTGATTTGAATACGTGCGAATTAGCGAGCATTCGAAGCTGCGACACTCGAATTTGAAGATTAAAGGATCAGGAATATCAAAATTGTAAGGGTCCTAAAACCCATTTTTGGTTACTTTTTTTCATTCTAATGCAAGAAAAAAAAATATTGACAAGACGACATTTTTTTCAATGGTTCAACTATGATCCCCTTGGAACGAGCTGTCAAGTAGGACCTTTTTTGTCAAGAAGGGTTGCAAAGTTAATTTTTGAAAATTTATTTGAAAATCAATTTTAAATTCTTTGCGGTCGGGTCATTGTACTCAGAAAAATTACCTTTATCTTTGTGAACAAATTTAAGTTCAATTTTAGGACCCAATTACGCCAATACAAGCGATTGTTTTTCTTTTCCAATCTTCCCCTAAGTATGCTCCAATAGGGTGTAATATGGTTGTATGGAAAAAAATAAAGTTGTCCAAATTTAGCGAGCACAACCATTTTTCAGTTCCTTTTGGGGTCCTAAACAACTCCCCAAAGTTTGAGAACGATTAGTTTAGTCCTCACTTTGCGCAAAGCGTTTCAATTTTCTATATAAATTGTATGGGAAAAACCTTTTTTTTTTTTGGATTTTGATATTTATAAAATCCACGTTTCACGCTGTACTAAAACCGAATTCATATTCGGATGCTCTGGAAGGTGCTCTACAATTTTCCCGAAGAGAGTATGGTACTAACTTGCACCTATAAATAGATACAGCGTGTTAAAAACTCGTCTAAAACATCCGAATATGAATCCGGGTTTAGTACAGCGTGAAACGTGGATTTTATAAATATCAAAACTCAAAAAATGGGTTTTCCCATACAAATTTATATGGAAAATTGAATCGCTTTGCGCAAAGTGAGGACTAAACCAATCGTTCTCAAACTTTGGGGAGTTGTTTAGGACCCCAAAAGGAACTGAAAAGTTGCTGTGCTGGAAAATCAATTTTGATATTACACGCTAATGCTCCAAGTTACTAGAATTTTTAAAATTTAACTCTTTAGTTTTAAAACACATGAATTTAATAATATTGCAACGTGCGTATGATCTGCGCTATTCATCATTATTCTAGGATTCTAGTATTTGTTTTTTTTTTGTGTTTGTTTTTGATGATTTTCACGCGAAACAAAAATCACACATTGAAATGCGCTCTAAATACATACAAAACTTGCTCGGTCCCTCGATACATGTTTAAGCGTGAAAGAGTTTCGTCTGTTGACCTTGAATCCATTACTTGAAGAAACTTATAAGCCTCTCACTTACCTGTGAGTAAAACTGGCCCCCACTGGAATTCCGCGGCTGACTCTTGGTGTTGTCCGAGTCCTCGCCATCCTGTGAAAGCAAAACACAAACTTATTTTTTCCAATCTGTAGTCGGAACCACTTTCGGAAGGCCTCACATCGCTATCTATATCTATGTCCCGGTCGTCGTCACTCATGTTGTCGTACGAGTTTCCGGCCTGGTCCTCGTAAAGGCGCATTCACAGGCTGTTCCTGGTCGCCTTTTGCTGGGTCACAAGAAGAAAAAAAGGCTGCAAACTTCAGGTTGCCTCCCACACTTGTACGGAATCGCTATCGGAATAGCTTCTGCGCCGGATGCACTGCACGACTTGCACAGTTGAGAACCACAAAATTGCTTAAAATGGACGAAATTTACGATTTTCTCGGACCTTTTTTTAAGTCGCAGTTCAACAAAGAGCAAAAACGCGACACACGCACGACCACACGATGAAATTTGACAGCGAAAAGAGGAGAATGTCAAAATGGCTGCAATGGCCGCAATGACAGTACCCTAACCAAAAATCATGATTTTCTGATTTCAATATCCCACTTTTCATACGAATTTTTCAGTTCAACCCATATAACCATTGTACCTGAACTCGAAAAATCGTATGAAAAGTGGGATATTGAACTTAGAAAATCATGATTTTTGGTAAGGGTGTATAGTAAATAGTAAATAAATTAGTAGTTTATTTTGAGAGTGTAGGCGTTTTGACATTAGTCAAGTTTGACGCATTCTGCAACACTCGTTCTCCCTCCACGTCAAACATTTTTGTGTCAGTCAGTTTTGCATCGTGAAAAATATTTTCGGAAAAATACGCGGATTAAATCCATTAAAAACCCGTGAAAATGGTGTCCGTTCTAAACACAATCGATACTGGCCACGAAGATATGATCCACGGTGCCGAGGTGGACTACTATGGCTTGAGGCTAGCGACCTGTTCGTCGGACAATTCTGTCAAGATATTTGACATCAAAAGCGGTGCTCAAACGCTGGCCGCGGATCTTAAAGGCCACGGCGGACCGGTGTGGCAAGTGGCGTGGGCCCACCCGCGGTATGGAAATATCCTGGCTTCATGCTCGTACGATCGTAAGGTCATCATTTGGAAGGAGGTTGGTCCGGGTGACTGGAGCAAATCTTACGAGTACAACAATCACGATTCTTCCGTAAATTCCGTCGCTTGGGCTCCGGCAGAATATGGGTTGATTTTGGCTTGCGGAAGTTCGGATGGATCTGTTTCCGTTTTGACCGCAAGCGTCGAGGCCGGAACTTGGGACACGAAGAAGATTCCAAACGCCCACAGCATTGGCTGCAACACGGTTAGTTGGTGCCCTGCAACCGCACCGGAACCGGCATTTGATCAAAAGTCCAGCAAGTCTAACCTGGCGGTGAAACGTCTTGCAACTGGTGGATGCGATAATTCGGTTAAAATTTGGAAAGAGGAAGGAGAACGCTGGGAAGAGGAAAAACGTCTGGAACTGCACTCCGACTGGGTTCGCGATGTGGCCTGGGCCCCGAATGTAGGCCTTCCGCGGCACCAGATTGCTAGCTGTTCGCAGGATCGCCGAGTCATCATCTGGAGCAGCGATGATCTGCTAAACTGGCAATCGACTATCCTGAACAACTTTGACGACGTCGTGTGGAATGTGAGCTGGTCCTTGACGGGAAACATTCTGGCCGTTTCCGGTGGGGACAACAAGATCAGCCTTTGGCGCGAGAACAACGAAGGCCAATGGATTTGCATTAGCGAGGACACGAACGCTTCAGGACAGTCGCATTCGCTGAACCAGACTCAGAACAATTTCGTTCCTGAGCAAAGAACACTTTAGATGCGAAAATAATTGTAGTTTTATTGATTTGCTTGTAACTTCTTTTTGAATGTGTATTCCATATAATCGATTCATTGTCAATAAATGATATAAAATATAAAAAAAAATGTGTGTAAAGTTTCTCTAGTGTATAGTTTAAGCATATAGAGGCAAGCTCGAACAAAAGCGATTTTTTTTTCCTGGTCTCACTTTGATTTCCCATTTGTTGCCTGTTTTGCCCGTTCGCTGCTGACCGTGTACGCCACAGTGGTATAACGTCAAAAAAGCCTCGTATAATGTTTGTAAACAGTATACAGTACAACTACCGTAAGTCGGTTCGTTTTTTCTTGAATACTTTTGCAACATAATTTTATTATGAATGTAAAGGGGAATAGCATGTAATTTCATCATGCACGTGATGTTGGCTTACAACAGTTGGGCGTTCAAGAATAGCTGTAAATTGGCAAGAGAACTGGTTCCCCAGTGGACATTGTTTTCCTCCTGAAAAGAAATCTGTCCACCGGTGGACCGATTCCGCTTGCAAAATACAGCCAAGAAATCCGTCAAACAGTGGCCAAATAAAAAAAAATCCGGCTCGCCAACGTTGTCAAGAGAAACCGACCTTTCCCAAAATTGCCGGGTGTGTGTGTGTGTGTGTGTGTGTGTGTGTGTGTGTGTGTGTGTGTGTGTGTGTGTGTGTGTGTGTGTGTGTGTGTGTGTGTGTGTGTGTGTGTGTGTGTGTGTGTGTGTGTGTATGTGTGTGTGTGTGTGTGTGTGGTCCAATCCAATACCCGCTAACCGGTAGCGAAATTATGGGAAAGTATAATTTGTATCAGACTTTGTATATGACGAATGCTGATACAACTTATCTCAGTCCCGGGTATTAGGTGGTGATAGCCCTCGCGCTGCTTCCAACGACCCATTTCAGAATGGCAGAGAACCTAGCGGCCGAATTCCGAGGTCGTTGGGCATTGTCCGGCCCCGCCTTAACATTCCAACGCCCAAGGCTCCAAAAAAGTTGGAACGGTAACTTCAACTCAATGATTCTCGGGCATAACTCAACCAATAAAGATGATTCTTTTATCCAGTGATTTGTTAGGATGTCTAGATGATTCTAGATTTTTGCAGAACTTAATTTGATCAAATCTGTAATTTTTGCGATCAAAAACATCGTTCCAACTTTTTTTCCGCGTGTAAAAAATAATTCGCCAAAAATTCCGCAGAGGCAGTCGTTTTAAAAAAGGTGGAACGATGTTTTTGGTCGCAAAAATTACAGATTTGATCGAATTAAGTTCTGCAAAGTTCTAGAATCATCTAGACATCCTAACAAATCACTGGAAACAAGAATTGTCCCAATTGGTTGAGTAATGCTCGAGAACCAGCGAGTTGAAGTTACTGTTCCACCTTTTTTGGAAGGCTTGGGCGTCCGTGTAAGTTGGACATGCGTTGGGCGTTCCAGTCTTAACATAGAAGCAAGCACCAGACGGATCCTTGATCTATCCTAAGACTCCCAATCCCTTCAGGCAAATCAGGGATCAGAGCGTATTTAATATGAGAAGAATACAACATGTTTTATAACCTTCAGATGACCGACTGGTTAGAGTCCCCGACCATCAATCCGAAGGTGTGAGTTCGAATCCCACCTAATTCTGTTTCGTTTTTGTTCATATTCAAAGTTCCAATTCCTGATTCCAAATTTCAAAGGTACCGAGCGGGATTTGAACCCTGAACCTTCTGCTTGTGAGGCAGAAGCCGTAACCATTAAGCCACGGAGCCGGTCTTTCCCAAAATTGCCGGATATTATTTTAAAAGTTTGCTTGAAAACGGCAAAGTTTCCATTCCCCTAAGTGATTGTTTTTTCGCCTGTTAACTGTCAAACAAAGGTGTACAAATTTAGGTCATCAGATTTTTTGTCAATATGTTTAATCAGTATATCAATAACTTGTCAATAACTACTTCAACATGTTAACGAATGGTAAAACGTTACTTAATCTACCGTATGGTGGTTGATGCATTCCACTCGATAGGATTCGAATTGATGACCTTTGGGTTGTGAGTCCAACTGCCTACCAGCGACTCCACCGAGGAAGGACCCATGGACGACTCCTACACCTGGACTAAGCTAACGATCTAGATTAGGTCTGAACCAATGTTCACTTCCCCGACGGAACAGACAAATCTTGACTCGAAAAAAGCCACCAGGTCTGACTGGGGCTGAAGCCAGGCCAACTGGCCATCTGTTGAGAAACACCGAAACATTTATTTTACGGAAAGATAAGAAAAACTTGTAACACGCATTATCCCTCCCAAAGAATTTTAGAAATTTTAATTTATAAACATACGTAATTTTTCATATCAATTACCGCCAACCCTATTTAAGGAGACTGTTTACATATTTACACAATGTATGCAACTCGTTTACGCTAGGGTAAGTTGAAAACAAAAATAAACCAGTAGTAACGGTCAATTCAAAAATTATGCCACTTGTTCAAAAACAGATTAGTGCGCGTGACCTGTAGCGTGTGTTATACAACATTATCTTGTCTAATATTCAAAGTTAACAGTGTAGTAACTTCAGGCATCCACGCTAGGTGGTGATACTGATGCGAACAAATTTCGGAACCATGTTTTGAATTGGACTTGGCTCCATATGGTTTAAGGATGGAACCAAAAGAACGGGAACGCTGTGTACAACGGTAAAAAACACGATTAAATACTAGCATTAGCATTAGCACAATTCCGAATGGCTGCACAACGCTTATCTTGCTGTTTAACTGTAATTAAACGTATGATAGCTCTAGACTCTCATCCGGTTACAATATTCCAACACGGGAGATACCATGTTTTCCTCTTTAGATGAGCGTGTAATACTATCCAGTAAGATACACGGTTACTGAAAATCGCACTTTTGGGAGTTCAGAAATCGCACTTTTGACAGTTCGCTTAAACGAACTCAAAAAAGTGTGATTTCGCGAACTAGAAAAATGGTAAAAATCGCCAAAAAACGAGTTCAGTTAAGCGAACTCCCAAAAGTGCGATTTTGGACTTAGCGAAATTTTTGAATTTCGGTTGAAACGTTTCGTCCTAAATATTTATTTATTGTTAGTTTGTTTTTGTGCTCCGGAGCTTCGGGTTGATTTTCAGGTAAGTAAAACGGATGGATTTTTCGTGGCGAAAAGGACGGATTACTGGACAAGAACGCAAGAGGAACCGTCCACCGGTGGACGGATTCCCTTCCAGTGTTGGCGAAAAAGTTCGGTCCATCGGTGGACGGATTATGGCACAAGGTTTTGTGAGAGGAATCTGTCCACCGGTGGACGGATTACCTGTCGATGTTGGCGAAAAAGTTCCGTCCACCGGCGGACGGATTACTGGACAAGGTTTTGCAAGAGGAATCTGTCCGCCGGTAGACGGATTGCCTGCAAATGTTGGGGGAAAGGTTTTGCAAGAGGAATCCGTCCGCCGGTGGACGGATTACCTGTCAATGTTGGCGAAAAAGTTCCGTCCACCGGCGGACGGATTACTGGACAAGGTTTTGCAAGAGGAATCCGTCCGCCGATGGACGGAGTACCTGCCAATGTTGGCGAAAAGGTTCCGTCCACCGGTGGACGGATCACGGCACAAGGTTTTGCTAGAGGAATCCGTCCGCCGGTGGACGGACTGCCTTCCAATAATGGCGAAAAGGTTCCGTCCACCGGTGGACGGAACACGACACAAGGTTTTGCTAGAGGAATCCGTCTGCCGGTAGACGGATTGCCTGCCAATGTTGGGGAAAAGGTTTTGCAAGAGGAATCCGTCCGTCGGTGGACGGATTACATGCCGAAGTTGGCGAAAAGGTTCCGTCCACCGGTGGACGGATTACTGGACAAGGTTTTACAAGAGGAATCCGTCCCCTAGTGGACGGATTACTTCCCAATGTTGGCGAAAAGGTTCCGTCCACCGGCGGACGGATTACTGGACAAGGTTTTTCAAGAGAAATCCGTCCACCGGTGGATGAGTTGCCTTCCGCCGGTTTAGCAAGAGAATTCTTTCCAACGGTGGACAGGTTTCGGCAAAGATGGGAAGAGCTATCGGATAGGCGTTGGATGGATTTTTATGGTTTAAACTAAGTTTGACTTTTATTTTATTTTTTTATGATATTTCAGAAAAATACGAATACTCTGCAAGACTCACTTCCCGAAGATCTTTTCGATTCCAGCATGAATGTGCCTTGGGCCAGACTGGCCCGAACGACAACATCGCCGCATCACAGGTTTGCGACGGGGTTCGCTGAACCGTCCCTTCCTTTCGTATTAATTTTATCACCATCTGCGATGGATCCCTCGTCCCTACCGAGTACGCGATTCGACAACCCTCAAACTGGTAAAACTTATTCTTGATAAAGCTTATCTGTAACTAACCTTTTGTTTTTAGGTCAACTCGGACAATCCCGGGAAAAAACATCTACCGCACACAATCTAGACACGTTCCCCGGAATGGACAGCATCGGGCACGAGCCGGTTCACCCGTTCGCAGGACAGCCACAGTTCACCTGCAACGATCTGAAGCGACCACCCAAGTTGTTGAAGCTTCCAACGGGAACGTGCTTTGGGGTGAGTCGCCATCATAAACTTCCACAAAACAAAACCTAAAATTTTCAACCCCTCACAGTTCGGCGGCAAGCTGGTCACGTTCAACGGAACGAGTCGCACCGCACCATGGTCACGTACCTGTTGGTGATGCTGTACCGCTGTATGTGCACCCGGATCTACGCCGAGTAGCGAGCCAGCTGGACCGCGGACAGTAAAAACGAGCAGGAACCAAATTAGCAACATCGCGTCTTGGAAGGCGTTGCCATCCAGGTCAACAACCACCGCGTCGAGTATCTCGTAACGGACGAAACATGATTGCCAGTTCCTGTTTACAAGGTCACTTTAAAATTTGGGACGTCACGAATGGCGAACTGATGGCGGAAATCCACCGTAACAACTACTTTGACATGCAACTCAAGGAGGGCCAACGATGGCCAAGGGGACCTGTGCTGATCAAAGGCAAACCCTCCAACACGAACATCACCAGAATGCAGGAAATCTACCCCAAACAGTACCCCACGAGCTTCGCCTACAGGCTGAAAAAGAAGCTTCAGTTCAACTTCACCAGTCCAAACAAAGCCAAGAACCGAAATCCGGCAAGGATCCGTCCCTCTTTGACTTTGCGGCACAGTACGTGAAGGTGTTTACCAGCGATCCGGCGAACTCACAGAAACGACTCAGCAATGGCGGATTGTGAGCGGAGCTCCGAAACCGCTTCCTCTCGTCTTTCGGTCTAAATATGATGCGACCACCGTGCAGCTGCGACAAAACCACAACGAAGAAACGTCCCAACGACCTAGCAGCAGTACGGCGCGCAAGAAATCCTACCAAACCTCGCCGATCTGGTGTCTGGACTTTCTGGATAATCTCATCGTGATCGGGTGCGCCGACGGGTGGCTCGAGTTCTGGGACGGCACCACCGGCAACTTGAAGGTTAGCTCGTAGATCTCAAGTCGTGTTGGCAGCTAACTGAGGTGCGTTTGTTTCAGGGCATCTACGAGACGGAGCACACCCCCAACAACGAGGTCACCAACATCAAGCTGACCGGGGACAAGGTTGTGGCGGCCCGGCTCAGTGGCCGCATCGACTTCCTGCGGCTCGAAACATAGACTCAGGGTCGGCAGATCGACTGGGGATTTACGTCCGCGTACCGGCGCAGTAAGTTTTATCAACTCAATTGTCCAAGGATCATTTTAACATCTTCCAAAATTTCCAGCGCACATTCGCACCGGTTCGGCGGGTAGCTTAAGCATGTTCCAGCAGCCGAACGGTCCGGCCAGCGTTCATCACGCCTCGGAGGAGGAGCTGCGCTGCATCCTGAAGTTTCACCAGCAGGGCCCCCAGATGCCGGAGACGTGTCGGGAGGTGGCCGGCGAAACCGTCATGACCGGTAGCATGGACCACTAGGGTGTAATATGGTTGTATGGAAAAAAATAAAGTTGTCCAAATTTAGCGAGCACAGCAATTTTTTAGTTCCTTTTAGGGTCCTTAACCACTCCCCAAAGTTTGGGAACGATTGGTTTAGTCCTCGCTTTGCGCAAAGCGATTCAATTTTCCATATAAATTTGTATGGGAAAAACCATTTTTTTGGATTTTGCTATTTATAAAATCCACGTTTCACGCTGTACTCAAACCGGATTCATATTCGGATGCTCTAGAAGGTGCTCTACAACTTTCCCGAAGAGAGTATGGTGCTAACTTGCTCTTAAAAAAAGATACAGCGTGTTCAAAACTCGTCTAAAACGTGTTTTTTGCTCGAAAATCACGTTTTAGACGAGTTTTGAGGACGCTATATCTTCTTATAGGATCAAGTTAGCACCATACTCTCTTCGGCAAAGTTATAGAGCACATTTTAGAGCATCCGAATATGAGTCCGGTTTTGATATAGCATAAAACGTGGATTTGATAAATATCAATATCCAAAAAAATGGTTTTCTCCATACAAATTTATATGGAAAATTGAATCGCTTTGCGCAAAGTGAGGACTAAACCAATCGGTCCCAAACTTTGGGGAGTTGTTTGGGACCCCAAAAGGAACTGAAAAATTGCTGTGCTGGAAAATCGATTTTGATATTACACCCTAATGGACCACACGGTGAAGGTGAAGGGCCGATCTCGTGTCGTGGCCCGTTCGAGCCGCCGAAGCCTGGAGCTGGATGTGACCTCGGCCGAGGACAACCGCAAGATGCGCGAGTACGAGCAGGAAAAAATCCTGAGCATGGTCAAGCAGGCCACCAGCGGCAGAATCGTGCCTCGCTTGGGCTTAACTACACACAGGAAGTGGAACTGGTAACCGGAACTCGCCTGTTGTCGTCATCGTGCTTCCGGCATTTGTCACCGAACCTAAAAATTGGCGGAGACACGCGATCCTGTCCGGTGCAGCATTAAAGAAGTCGACTAAAATAATAAAATAAAAATAACGCCGTGTTGTTAATTTATTCTAAACTTAGTTTTAATTTCAATCCCAAAAGAGAAATCAAAAAGCGCCCGAAGATAGGCAACCTCTAAACCTGTGAAATATTTCCCCAGCTCGAACTCGGCAAATCATGAAAATCATGATTTTGCCAGTTCGACCCACTTTACCAAAAAAAGTGTTATCCGAGTTGAACTCCAAAAATCATGATAATTACCATTTTTTGGGTTTTATTTGGTAAGCGTGTAAGGGACTCCTGGCCGGTACCTTACTAACATCGGAGATTGGAAGGTATGTTAGTAAACATCTATCTAGAATGCGCAGATCTCTACGTCACCTAGTGGTATAGATGTTTGTAGGGAGGTTTTGGACTCAATGTTAGTAAATTGAACGTTTGTTTTTTTTTAACACCATCACCACCACCACCAAAACAATACCATCACCACAAAAAGCCATGCTAGATTTTAATACAAATACATTATAAAACGAACACAACCATAAAATCATCTTCCTGGCCCTGCTGCCCACACGATACTGACGCGCAATAATATTAATTACCACAATGACCCCCCACTGCATGCATGACTCGAACATGAACCCTGTAGTACCGAGGATTTCTCATTAAATAATTAAGTTTATTTGGAGTTTTATCAATCCGCTTTTATTACACTTCCGTACACGAGGTTTGCACTCAGAATTCTGTCCCTGTTTCTCTCCCCGCCTCACCTACACGCTTCCTCGGTATTACCCATTTTCCGTTGGGTAAGAACTCACTCGTTCGTGCTGTGACGATCGAGGGGCTCTCCGCTGGTATCACATCTTCCCTTTTCTCACAGAGACGAAGTCTCGGAATCCATCAGGAAGTCCTCGAAACGTTGTGGACAACGAGCTTGACGCCGCGGTCTCTGTGTCGGTGGCTGTTCTTGATGGTCGTCTTCGTCATGTGGTTGTTGGATCGGTTGTTCAGCTACATCCTGTTCTTGTGTAATGCTTTCCGGCTCGAGTTCTGCTTGGCCATGCCCAGGGGTGCTAGAAATACGTTTCAAGTGGGCTGAATTTCTCTGGTACACCTTCCCCGTCTCAGTGTTTCGCACCGTTACCCGAGCTCCAGTCTTGTCGATGACTTCGTGTTCTGTCGGCAGGAAGTTTGGAGACAGCTTGTTCTGCGGCAACAAATTTTTGAGCAATACCGTGTCACCTGTTTGAACATTTGATGGAGTTGCACGACGTTTAAGATCAGCTATTTCCTTCCCTTTTTGTTTCGCTTGCAGGTCTTTGTCATACACTTCGTCGTTCCGTGGAGTTGTCTCGATATCTTGCAGCGAAGGCAGCTTTGATCTAATCGTGCGTCCAAAACAGAGCTCCGAAGGTGTCTTCCCCGTGACAGTGTGAGGTGTTGTGTAATACATCATCAGGTACTCGTTCAGATCACACTTCCAGTCACGACCCAGAGAATGACTGATTTTCAATCGCTTCAGCAAAGATCTGTTCTGCCTTTCAACGAGGCCATTCTCTTGTGGCCAGTATGGCGTGGTGTTGTTCAGGTGAATGCCTCTGATCGTACAATACTGTTCAAATTCTTTGCTTATGAACTGCCGAGCGTTGTCTAAGGTGATGGTAACAGGATAACCGAGTCGCGTGAAGATCCGTTCAAGCCGGTCCGTAGTCTCCTTGGCCGTGATGCGTGTCATGACTTCTATCTCCTTATATCTACTGAAGTAATCAATCACTACAAGTAGGTATTCGCCGGTCGGCAAGGGTCCCAAAAAATCCAATGCAATGTCCACCCACGGTTTCAAAGGCAGAGGTCGTCTCGCCATCGGTTCTGGACGCGATGGTATACCCACCAGACGGCATCCTTCGCAAACTGCTATCGTTCGTTGGACCTCCTTCTCCATCAGCGGCCACCAAACACGATCGCGGAGTCTCCTGAGCATTACGGATTCTCCTGGATGTCCCTCGTGCGCCAGAGACAGCAACCGGGGGCGTAGCGTCGCAGGAACGATCATTTTGTTTCCTCGTACAACGATGTTATCTAGAATACCCAGTTCCGCACGAAACGCTGCGTACGGTTTGGCTGCCGGGTTGTCCCACCTCTCTGAATGGATTGCTTCCCGCAGAGTGACCAGCTCGGGATCGGCTTGAGAAACGTTCTCGATCTCACTTACATCCACTGCTACTGATTCCAGAATAGCCAACAACATGAACTTGTTGTCCGTGTCCAGATCTACGCCACCAGCCGAGTTGTTCGCCCCAAACCTTACCAACCGCGAGAATGGATCTGCTACGTTTGAGCTACCTTTACGGTACTTGATTTCGTATATGAACGACTGCAATCGAAGCACCCATCGTTCTATACGAGCGCAGGGTTTCGAACACGAGGAAAAGATCACTTCTAGCGGCTTATGATCCGTCTCCAGTTCGAACTTCCGCCCTAGCAGATAAACAGCGAACTTCTCGACGGCCCACACTAGAGCTAGAGCTTCCTTTTCCGTCTGGCAGTATCTCTTCTCCGTATCGCTTAGACTCTTGCTGGCATAGCTGATTACTCTTGGAGTTGGGTCGGTGTTGGTGAACTGAAGCAGAACGGCACCTAGGGCTACCGGTGACGCATCCGCTACCAAGCGTGTGCGTAGGTTGTTGTCGAAGAAGTGTAGATTACTTATCTCGCAAATCATCATCTTGATTTGCTGGAACGCTTGCTCGTGACAATCCGTCCAATCGTACGAGACTCCTTTGCGTGTCAACTCTCGAAGTGGATTTGTTACCGTGCCGAGGTCTGGCAGGAACCTTCCGATGTATGTAACCATACCCAAAAAGCTGCGAAGTTCTTCCACGTTAGACGGTGCTCTGAATGACTTGAGGATATCGGTTTTCTCTTCGGTCGGACGAATACCCTCAGCCGACAGGTGGTGTCCCAAAAATTCCACTTCCGGCACTTTGAAAACGCACTTGCTGTCGTTCAAGAGCACTCCTCGGGATTGTAGCGTCTTGAGAACTTTTTGGAGGGATGCATCGTGTTCCTGCTCCGTAGCGCCGAAGATGAGGATGTCATCAATGTAATTTACTACATTGTTGCAGTCTGCGAGTATCTGCTCGATGATCTTTTGGTACATCTCCGAGGCGCACGAAATCCCGAACAAGAGCCTTTTGTACCTGAAAACTCCCTTGTGGGTTATGAATGTTGTGATGTACCTATGCGATAAACAAGTTTAATATCCGATTGGGAAAACTAACGTACACCGTTTTTTTTAGCTTACCTCGAGGATTCCTCAAGCTCCACCTGGTGGAATGCCTCTTTCACATCCAATCGGCTGAAGAACCTGGCCTTCTTCAATGCGGGTAGAAAATCTTCAAAGGTTGGCATGTAGTGGGTTTCGCGAAGAACGGCCGCATTTGCTCGTCGCATGTCCACGCACAGTCTCAGCTCTCCGTTATCCTTCACGATGGCCACTAGCGGTGAAATCCATTGGCTATATTCCTCAACGGGCTCGATTATATCCGCTGCGAGCAGGGTGTTTAGTTTTTCCTCAATTCGACTCATCAAAGCTAGCGGTGGACGCCTAGCACGCTGCGCTACTGGAGACACCTCCTTGTCGATCGGAATGCAAAGTTTTACCCCACGAATCTTCGGGAAATGCTTGCTGTCCTGTTTGATCGTGCTGACCGATACACCACGAGTGCTGGGCAACCCAATTATGAGGACACCCAAGGCCTTGGCTGTCTCTCTCCCCAGTATTGGCTGAGATCCTTCCGCCACCACGTAGAATGTTGCTTCCTGCTTGGTTACTTTTCCCGCATCCTCCACGCTCGTTGCTGCATCAAACACTTTCAACACTTTCAGAGGTTCAGATTTCAGCCCATATGGACGAAACGTTAAATCACATTCATCTCGCAGGTTCTTCATTTCCAGTCCGTTCATGAGCAGGTGACGCCAAGTGCGTTCAGCAATAATGTTCTTGCATGAACCTGAGTCGATCATCATCTCAAGCAGGACGCCTCCCACTGTGACACCAACCATCTCCTCCCGGGTGCTAATACTGTAGATGAAACTGGCAGACTCTTCCGTGTTGTGTATCGAGTCGATGGCGTTGCACTGCCGTTTATTTGATCCGTGCTGGCTGGGGAAGCTGTAAGGTCGTTTGCCTCCTCGCTTCTGTTGATGGTTGGCCACTAAACGTTTCGACGGAACGGTCTTACAGCGTTTGGCAAAATGATCTGCTCTACCGCATTTGTCACAAATTTTGCCGAGAGCTGGACACGAAGGATCATTCGCAAAGTGCCCTGTCCACCCGCACCTTGAGCATTCGGACGTTCCGTGTTGAGATGATGGTTGTAGTTTATTCACGAAGGACGTTGACGGCGTAGTCGCATTTCCGATCTGGCCTGCTTGGAATTTAACGGACGAGTAAGATTTGATCGTCTTCGTCAGTTCGTCTAATGTCAGGCCGGCTTGTTGCAGCAGCTTTTCCTTCAGGTCCGCCGGCGCCAACAGAATGGTCTTATCGATGACACTTATCTCTGCGCTCTCAGCTTTGGTTTTTCCAAAGTTACACTTTGCTGCTTGGTCCGTGGCTCGCAGAAGGAATCTTTCCAATGACTCTTCTGGTTCCGGTTTGAGCGTCCAGAAAACGTGCCGTTCAAAAATCTCGTGTTGTTGTGGTGCAAAATACTCGTCGAGTTTCGCGATGGCGACATCAAACGGTTTGATGCCTTGTTCCTTGTCTTTGTCCACATCTGCCCCCGGCAATGTGCTGAAAACTTCCTGCACTTCAGGACCGGCTCTGGCCAAGAAAACGTTCTTAAGCTTGGTTTGGTCGGTTTCCTCATTTGCCAGAGCGATGTACTTGAAGTTTCTTCTGTACTTCAACCACTCGTCCCGTACTTGAGACGACGGAAGAGCTTTGAAATTGAACGGCTGAATTGTCCATTTGTCCATTTCACGTGACCTGAAAGGTATTTAAAAACAATTTCCAAACATCGCTTTTTTTACATTCCTTTTTTTTTACCTTTTTTATCGGTTTTACGAACCACCACAGCTATGCTGTGTTCCTTTTATTCCGGTCTCGAAGACCACCGCAACCTTTTGCGTTCAATTTTCGATCTCGAAGACCACCGTTCTTTGTTTACATCCGGTCACGCTCTTCGGGAGCACCACAGTTGCACTGTGTCCAAAATCACGACGGCCTCAGAGCTACCACAGTCGAACTGCGTTCTTTTTTTTTTTCGGCCTTCGGGACCACCACAGCCACAGTGCTGTGTTCCAAGAGCTGCGATAAAAAATGTCAACATAACCTATTTTTTTTTTCGTCTTCTTTTGCATGATTTTTGTAGTATAATTTACCTGTTGAGTAACCAAATTCACGCTGTGGTTCTTCCAGCCCGTCGCCAGTTTGTAGTACCGAGGATTTCTCATTAAATAATTAAGTTTATTTGGAGTTTTATCAATCCGCTTTTATTACACTTCCGTACACGAGGTTTGCACTCAGAATTCTGTCCCTGTTTCTCTCCCCGCCTCACCTACACGCTTCCTCGGTATTACCCATTTTCCGTTGGGTAAGAACTCACTCGTTCGTGCTGTGACGATCGAGGGGCTCTCCGCTGGTATCACAAACCCGAACACAGCACAAAGAGAACACCACAAAAATCCATCTTCCCATCACCACTGCTTGCACGATACCGGTAAAAAACACGATTAAATACTATACAAAAAAAAACGGGTTTAATTGATTTTTTTATGTTTTTGATTTAACAGCATATTTCGGTTCAGTACCATGATTCCATGGGCTTTCAGTTCAGTGTACTTCAATCGAACGTTCGTACACTCAAAATCAGAAGTACCCTTCAAAAAGGGTTTTATCTACCCTTTATCTGTCATCTCAAAGAAAAAAAACCCTTTTTGAGGGTTACTTCCACCCTTTTTTCAAGTTTACCGGTAGTAACCCTTTGCAAAAGGGTGACGACGGGTGAACTTGAAAAAAAAAGGGTGGAAGTAACCCTCAAAAAGGGTTTTTTTCTTTGGGATGACAGATAAAGGGTAGATAAAACTCTTTTTGAAGGGTACTTCTGATTTTGAGTGTATATTCGTATGAAAAATTTGTAATCAGAAACGTGGTTTTCAGTTTGCGTGTATACATTTTGTGATTTGGGGGGAACAATGACCCTTCCACGATAAACGTGCAGAGCGCCGAGCGAAACGTCGAATTCGCGCGGCGAAACATTTTTTCCCCTCAATCTCAGTGACCGTTGACAGTTTGTGGTTGGATTTTTGTTGTTGACTCAAGGAAAAAACGAAGCTTATTTTTGAAATTTACAACGTTTTACTGGGAGATAAGTTGTTTTAGTCTGCGGAAAACCATGCACTGACCGCTATGGACAAAGCCGGTGTAAAAATGCTAATCAATGACGTGGAAAACAAGGAAGAACTGTTCAACATCATTGTGAGCGAGTTGCGCAGCCATGGAATTAAATATCGCAAAGAAAAGCGGTCAAAACCGGGCCAGGTAAAGGAGAAAAGAGTTGTGGATTCTTCTTCTTGTTGTTTATCTCAATTATTGTTGTTTGCAGGATAAACTCCGGTGCCGAAGAATTTTCAACGTCCCGTTACATACGCTCGAGTTGACCGATGTCATCCTGGCCAATGGGGGAATCGCCCAGGTTCCGTTGTTTGTGTCGGACGCCTGTCAACGAATCCTGGAGCAGGTTCATACAGAAGGACTTTTTCGGAAGGCCGGGTCATCTAAGCGTCAGCAAGAAATTAAGGTTTGTAATTTTGTTGTGTTTCTGTCGTGAAAATTCCTGTAAACTATTTTATTTCACAGGCGAATTTGGAATCTGGAATTCCGCTCGGAAAGTCGCATCACGTAATCGACGTCGCCAACATACTGAAAACCTTTTTCAGAGACCTGCCGGAACCGTTGCTTCCGACTGGTAACATCCAAGAAGCACTAATCCGATGCCTGCTGGCCGGCGAACAAAAAGTTTACGATCTGATGATAACGTGCCTGCTGTTGCCGCCGATAACCCTAAATACGTTGGCCTTTTTTCTTCAGTTCCTGCACACCGTTTCGCTGAATTCGAACGTCAATAAAATGACCGTCGAAAACCTGGCCATAATCTTGACCCCGAACCTGATGCCGATCGCCGAAATGATTCAGCAACGTCTGACCAGCCATGTCAAGGTGATACAGCTGTTGATTGAGAATTCGCACCAAATCGGAGTAATCCCGCTGGGAATTCTGGAAAAGCTAAACGAAACGGTCAGCGTGGTGGTGCGGTCGACCGATTCCAGCATGATGACCGGTGGCGGCAGCAGCAACACCGACAAGAAAAAAAAGAAACGCCGCAGCGGATCGCTAACGCGGATGATTCACGGTCTGATGAAAAAGGTGGGCGCCAAGGGATCGTCCGAGTGCCTGGACAAGACCGATGAACATCCCGATATGACGATGGCGATCGCTGCCACTCCGTGCCTTAACAAGTCCTCCAAGAAGCGCAAGGTCGTCGACGGGATGCCGTTCAGTGCCAAGAAGAAGTAAGACCGTTTGAAATGCGTAAGAAATCTGAAATTAACGGTTCTCCTTTTTTCAGGAAGGAAGTCGTATCGTCGCTTCCGGACAATCAGGAAATTCTACCATACACACCGATTGCAATAATGAAGTAAGTCTGGCAATTTTAAAAGCAATCAATTTTTCACAATCACTTTCTAAACCTTCCAGAGAAACGAAAAAGTCCCGTTTGAGTCTGGGAGGTCACAAGAACAAACAGGCTAAATCAGCCAACCAGCAGCTGCTAGTTCCAAGCACTTCGACCACATCGATCGCCGAGAAACCGGTTATGGAACGGCGCTGGAGTGTGGTGGGCGCTCCTTGGAATCGGAGCAAAAAACGAGCGGCCAATGTGCCGGCCACCAAAACCGCAGAAGTCGCGGTAAAAACTGACGATGATGCGTCTAATGTGTTGGCCGGACTGTCCCCGATGGTGTCCCTTCCAAGCTTTAGCATTTCGGACGCCGATACGGAAGAATCGGTGGCGGCGAGAAAGTCCTTCCTGAAGGGAAAAGCACTGTTCAACGATGACGACGATGGCAGCGGCCGTGATCACGAAGACGACGATAAATATCTGAGGAGCGAATACGAGGCCATCAAGGAGCGTGTGAGTGCGATAGAAACGCGCATTTCGCAAGAGTTTGGAAGCATAATGGGGACCGTTGACCGCGTTGAGGACCAGTACCAGCAGACGCTTGAGCAAACCATTCCAATCGAGGCAAGCTGCACGAGTACGGATCAACTGGCGAAACGGCTGAGCCGGGAGTTGAAGATTCGCCGAAGTTCCGAGCACAAAGTCATGCGGTCGCCGAGTGCGCGAAAAATAGGCACAATCCGACGGCGTTCCCGGGAAAACGTACGACTTTCACGTAACCAATCGTGGCATGTGGCAAGTTCTGTTACGGGCGGAACCGCAAAATCGATACCACCTGTCGTCGTTTCCGATTTGTCCTTTTACCCCAAGACGAACCTGAAACGGGGTCGTCCCAACACGATCCAAACGGGACTTAAACATATGGAACTGAGCCCGGTGAGGCGGCCGGAAGAAGACTCTGAACAGAACTCAACCGTGGTGGTGGGACAAAATTTTACCGATGAAGAGAAGCAGCAAGACGAAAAGTGGACCTGCGCCCAAAACTTTTTCAACTCGCCGAGCAGCCAATCGAAACTGGATTCGTTTATGGACAGCACCACGGCCGATGAAGTGTTCAAGACACCGGAGGTAACGACGGTGCCCTCGCGACGTACTTCGCTCCGCCCGGCGTCTGGCTCGCACAAGAAAGCTTCCACCCCGAGCTTTGTAACGAGGATTGAGTTGAACGTCGCCAAAACGCCCATGCTGCCACCCGAAATACCTCCGCGTAAAACACCCGTGAAGACCCCAATGTTGCCACCGAAGACACCCGGCCGAACGGAATCATCCACCGCGCTCAAGACCCATTTAACGCCGCTGCAAGAACTCCAATCGGGACGGGCCTCGATAGCGCGGCTGCGAAGCCAAAATGCCGGAATGGTCATGGCCAAAGCGAAACTCTTCGACGGAATGGTCACCAGCGCAAACCGTTCGGGAGCTCAACCGGCCCAGCTCGACCCCAGACGGCAGAGCAATCGGTTCGTCGTGAAGAAAAATCCCGACGGTAGTCAGCACATCAAACCGTTGATGCTGGTCCCCGACAAAATTCAACTCCGACAGGTGCAGAAGGTTCGCAGCTCGAGCCACCACAACGTCAAAAGTCCCCGCCGGAACACACCCCATAAACGGACCACCACAAAGTCACCCCACGGTGGCATCAACCGGCGGGACAAACTGCGCCTCGTCGCGGCCAAGTCCCCGGGCTTCCATTCGCCGAGGGTCCTCAGCAAGCTGCAGGAAAACCCGGACATTAGCGTGTGCCTCTCGCCGAATTTGTACGACCTGGACAACAAAACGCCCCACGCGAAGAAACCAATCATGCGAAACTCGCCCCGCCGGATCGTCGGCAAAACCCCGCAGGGTCGGGAAAATCGGCTCGCCGTTGTCGGTCAGCGGAAGCAGACGCCGCTGAAGGGTTCCAAACTGGCGATGGCACCTGCTTCGACCTCGTCGCCGTTTTCCCCTTCGTTACGGAGTGACAAGGGACGTTGCGAGTCGCCTAGACTGCTTGCTGCCGCTGCCAACTCGGCGGTGCGGCGGTCATCCAGCGTGCATGCCGCCATCAGACCATGAAGTGTGGTCTTCTTTTTATACGATTCTTACGAGTGAAAATAATGTGGCATTTTATAGTTGAAGACAGTCTTTGTATTGACAAGCGTAGTGTAGAACATGCCGAGAGGCACATAAATGCTGAAATGATTAATAAAATTTAAAGAAACTTTTAACGTGACTAACCAATCAATTTACAAGTAATTGATCTTAAAAATAATTAAGATTATGCTGTACGTTATCATTCGCAAGCACCGTAAATCATTCGCAGCACCTTCCGTTGGGAGTCTAGGGAGTCCCTAACGTTGGTATTACTTTGTCAGCATCGTGCAGCATTGTACTCGACCAGATGTCAAGGTTATCCGTAACCCGAAGAAGGCGCAATAGAAGCGGGGTACGAGTCCACATTACTTTGCTAGTGTCGTTTTTTGGTAGATATTCACAATCCCTCGCACACTAGCTTGTTCAAATTTTCTAACACATCCTCTTGTGTAGATTGTTTTCGTCTGAATCATCCGTCGTGTTTGCGTCTCCATGTCGGGGTAAACTCTTTGTATCTAGGTTTTTTTTGTCACAGTATTCAGCATAAGCAAGTTGTTGAACTGCCTTGTTGCAAATCGTGTCAATTGCCGCTTTTCGCACAACCCCCTAAAGTCGATCACATCACACGATCCAAGTAGCCCTTGACCAGCCGAGTCAGTCTAATCTAATCTAATCGAACACAAGCGCAGCCAGTCCGAAGAAAGCATCCTGGAAGAACTTGTGGTAACTTGACCAGCCGAGTCAGTCTGGCCGGAAATTCGTTCTCGAATTTTGAGATGATGAACGTGACGCCACGGTATTTTCCGCAATTCATCTTAAATATATGCATCCAGTCAGGACATACGAGGCCATCAATCCAGTCAACCGGTTATTTACCACCTCGCAAATCTATGAAATCGCCAATTTAAGCAGTCCAGCTTCTAAGGTTTCTGGCACGAACTTGAGTTCAGTCACCATATTTGTTTATGGTGCACAGCTAGAACGGTGACAAAATGATGGAATGGAAACACATCAGCTATAGCTATATATGCTTGAAAAAAAAAAAACAATACAAACTAAGGGCGTTGTTTAACTCGACCGACTGAGATGGTTGCTAAAATAAATAACGTTTGATATTTACAGTTGAGATTCCGCACTGACCAGGCTACTGAGGTGTGACAGTAGTAGTTTATGCCACAAGTTGCAAAAAGAGGATTTTTTCGGCACGAGTCGTACATTTATTCCACGAGGTTCACCGAGTTGGATAAATACGAAGAGAGCTGAAAAAAATCAAGTTTTGCAACGAGTTCCATACAACATTTTTTTGCAATTCCGAAAAACACCCATTGAGTGAAATTTGAAGCCAAATTTTCATGTATTTTGTCAATAAATCGTTTAATTCAAAAAAATGTTGAAAAGTGTTACTTTTCAAAACAAGTGCTGAAAAGTGTTGCTATTCGATTCTGTTATTTTTGGTACAGAAAAGTAGGCTATTTCGTCGTTCAAGAATGACAGGAAAAGTAAGTAGTTTTACGACGGAATTGCAAGAAAACATTTCAACTCCGACTACATCTCTCGACACCACTGACTAAAATGTTAATATTTACATTTGGTTCATTGGTCATTTTCAAAGAAACGCTCAGATCTTTGAATAATTTCAAGGGGAAGCCACACAAGAATTGCAAAAGAAGAATCAACTTTTATTTCCAAAAAAAAAAACACAGTCATCCACTTCAAATTCTTCTCAATTGCATTTTTATCAGTCTTCGTCGTTGAAGAACATGTCCAGCAAATCGGCATTTTGACACTGCTCGCCCTCGAGACGCTGTGGATTTTTCCACCGGATCAAGGTCGGAATTACGCTGAGATGAGTGTTGGTGTCCTTGCGGAATGGGTTCGTCATATCCTTCCACGTTGGCCGATCACCCACATCAACGTAGATAAAGTGTGACTCCGCCGGAGCCTTCTCTAAGGCGGCATCGATGAAAGGGGCGGCTGAAATGGTTTCCAGTTAATCTACGAACGATCATCAGGGGGATTGTTACGAACCATCGACACAATCGCTACACCAGCTGATTCCACTGTCCATTTTTGCTCCGGTGAAGAGGATATTGATGTCCTGACCATCGGCCTTAAAGTTCTTCATGAAGTCGACAAAGTTTTGAAAACCGGCTACGTAGTGTTTTTGGACCATGTTTGCCACCGTAGGTTTCACTCTTCGCGGTCTATACTCTACTGGTACAATGTCCAGCTATCGGCTATAGTGGGTGAGATGGTGATAAGACTAAACAAACAAGTGACCGAAATTGGTTCGAGTAGCTTTGTATTACAAAAACAGATATGGAAGATGCAAACCAACTTGATGGATGCGTCGCCGCTGAAGCTCAGATAATAGATTTTTTGTCGCTGTGTGTATGTATACATTCGCATTTATAAACAGTCATGTTTCGTTTGGTACGGTCAGACGACACTGCTTAATTGATAACTCGACTGATAAGGTCAAGAACCGCGATGCTCACGAATGTACAACAACCCAATTAGGTTTTACGCCGACTCGGTTTTTAGGTTAGAAATTTAACAGCTTCATCCCACATATTTGGAAAACCCACAAAATCGGAACACTTTTGTGATGATTTGTTAATAGCATGCCAAATTTCCACGTAAAAAAATCAAATATTAATTAGCCAACTTGCATCCCCAAACACCTGATCGTTTGCTATTAATTTTAAAATAACATATATATCAGTATAAATTTTATTCTTTTCCTCGGAACAGCCGGCTGTGCGAGTATAACCAAAAACGAAATTTAAACCACTTTTTATCAGCCCGCAATACCTTTCGAGGTATATCCTAGGGTCCTACCTTTCTACTAACATTGAGTCCAAAACCTCCCTACAAACATTTATACCACTAAGGTGACGCAGGGATCCTTGCGCACTTTAGATAGGTGTTTACTAACATTCCTTCCGTTCCCCAAAGGATAGCTTAGACCCGGTAAGGACCCCCTTATGCCCTGGGCTGTATTTCACACTCATCAAAAGATGAAAACATGGTATCATCCTGTGTTGGATTATAGAGTTATCTACGTGCGCATGTATTGCGTGTACGTACACGAAAAAAAGTGAGGTTAAATTTTGTACCGACCCGCAAAACAAATGGTGTGCTAGTGTGCGTGAAAGCTGGCTTAGAAAACTCTATTGTTCCGGATGAGGGTTTAACACAACCACACCAAACAGTGGGATAAGCGTTGTGGTGCCATCTGTGGACAGGGCGTCCTAAAATGCTAATGCTAATTTGTTAATAGCATGCCAAATGTAGCTTTTCTGTCGACCCTATTTTTTTTTAGTTTTTGAACAAAAAACTTCATTTCAAGACTATCTTATCCAGAGCAGTAAAACACTGCCTCCAAATTTCCTGTTTCAGAATTGTGGGATGTAACAAAACATAATTCGCATACATAACCACAAAGGGCGAAAATTTCAATCGACATACTTCGCTTTGTTCTACTACTCCCCACTAGGTGTCGCATGTCGTTTGGCTCTTGGACGCCAATAGAGTTATCTACGTGCGCATGTATAGAGTTATCTACGTGCGCATGTATTGCGTGTACGTACACGAAAAAAAGTGAGGTTAAATTTTGTACCCGCCAGCAAAACAAATGGTGTGCTAGTGTGTGTGAGATCGGGCTTAGATAGCTCTATTGCGTGTACGAAAAAGATTGAGGTTAAATTTTGTACCAGCCAGCAAAACAAATGGTGTGCTAGTGTGCGTGAGATCGGCCTTAGATAACTCTATTGTGCCTCCCACAAACGAAACGCGTAAGTTCTACAAGAAACTTAGCCAATCCCGGACTGTGCCGGGATAAGGACGGAGGCATCTTGACGGACGAGCGTGAGGTGATCGAAAGGTGGAAGCAGCACGGGCGACGGGGGAAACGACGTCAGCGGTATGGTGGACGGCGAGGACGAGCCAGCACCCACGATGAGGGAGGTTAAGGATGCCATCAAGAAGCTGAAGAACAACAAAGCAGCGGATAAGGATGGTATCGGTGCTGAACTCATCAAGATGGGCCCGGACAAGCTGGCGGCCTGTCTACACCGGCTGATAGTCAAGGTCTGGGACACAGAACAGCTACCGGAGGAGTGGAAAGAGGGAGTAATATGCCCGATCTACAAGAAGGGAGACAAGCACGGTGCAGCGTGAAGATTTCGGGAGCGATGTCCGACCCGATCGAATCGCGCAAGGGACTGCGACAAGGCGACGGTATCTCCGGCCTCTGTTTCAACATTGGGCTTGAAGGTGTTATGAGGCGGGCGGGCTTCAACATGCGGGGCACGATCATCAACCGGTCCAACCAGTTCATCTGCTATGCCGACGACATGGACATTGTCGGCAGAACGTTCGAGGATGTGGTCAAGCGGTACACCGAATTGAAGCGGGAAGCGGATAAGGTTGGATTGAAGGTGAATGTTGCGAAGATGAAGTATCTGCTAGCAGAAGGAACCGAGTCGCATAGGACCGAGCGTGACGATCGACGGCGACGAGTTTGAGGTTGTGGAGGAGTTTGTGTACCTCGGATCGTTGGTTACGTCGGACAACAACTGCAGCAGAGAAATTCGGAGGCGCATCATCACCGGTAGTCGTGCCTACTAAGGACTACACAAGACCTTACGGTCTGGTCACCTTTCCCGGCGTGCAAAGTGTACCATGTACGAAACGCTGATAAGACCCGTCGTCCTCTACGGGCACGAGACGTGGACGATGCTCGAGGAGGACCTGCAAGCGCTTGAAGTTTTCGAGCGACGAGTGCTCAGGACGATCTTTGGCGGCGTGCGTGAGAACACCGTATGGAGGAGAAGGATGAACCACGAGCTGGCGCAACTCTACGGCAAGCCAAGTATTCGGAAGGTCGCCAAGGCTGGCCGAATCCGGTGGGCAGGACACGTCGCAAGAATGCCGGACGCGCTGGATGCGCGCCAACCGAACCAGACTATCAATCCGGTGAAGTTGGTGTTTAATTCGGAGCCGGTTGGAACGCGGCGGAGGGGGGCGCAACGTGCACGGTGGTTAAACCAAGTGGAGGAAAATCTGGAAAGTGCGGGAGTTCCGAGTCGGAGTTGGAGAGAAGCAGCCCAGAACCGAGTTAGATGGCAACGCATCTGGAGACAGCTCATGACCCGCAGGTTGTCCGAGCAGTAAAAGAAAGAAGAAGAAACCTCCCACAATTGTGGAACACCTGAATTTATCTGATATTTTCACAGAAAAAGTTATCAGACCACCGTTCCGTTCCACCGTTCTAGCAGGATTCTGACAGAACCAGCTCTGCTAGAATATTTCGGTACTGGTACTGGGAATGTTCTTGAAGACTCTTTAAAACAATTAAAAGTTAGGGTATCCAGGTTTTTAAGCGAAAATGGCGTTCGAATGGTGAACGCCCGAAATGTCAAAATCGCGCAGTAGCACCAACATTAGAAAAAAAAATGTGGCTGTCACGCCATGGCACACTTGTTCCGTAATGTTGGTACCACTGCGTGATTTTGACATTCCGGGCGTTCACCATTCGAACGCCATCTTCGCTTAAAAACCTCGATAGAAGAGGAATCTTGATCAGTTATGGATATTACGTGACCAGACGTTACACTACCACAGAAATAAAACAACAAGAGTTAACACCGTTACCTTTGATAGGTAAGCCAAAAAGGAGAAATCTGGAGGTAGTACAACCCTGCAGCATCGTAACACAGCGTCAAGTCGGTAACGAAAAAGTTATGCCGGGCTGTAGGTGTCAAACGTCGTTCACACATCGTTTTCACGTTCTTGTTTGTGAATATTATCTGTTTTAAGTGCAGCGTCCCACTTAAAAATTGTGAAAAATCGAAGAACAAAGTATTCTTCTTGCAGTGCATCATATTTATTGTAACTTGTAACTATTTATTGCTGAAAAAATGGCTTCAAACGAAAATACGTCGAACAAAGCTGCAGGTAAGCCTCCATCACGGCCAAGCCAAGGAACGCCATTGTGAATTTTTCCAAGCCGACATAAGCCGACTGAAAAAAATTGGAAGCAAAATAGCAAATGCCAGAATAATACTCTTTTTCAACATTTTTACATTTGCTGACGAGCAAATGAAATATCTTAGCGAAATACCGAGTAGCGATTTTGAGAGCGATACTAAATTTGCTTAGAAATTTTACCAGACCCGGCACTAATCAAAATGGTGCGCGTTGTTTGTACTTTGGGAAGAAAAAAAATATTGGCTTTGTTACAAAGAAAATAAAAAAAATGTTTTTGAAGTTTGTTAATATTTTCGGCGAGGGTAAACATTAAATGTATGAAATAATTCGTCATTTTTTTTATTACTTTGATGCTTGCTCCATAAACGAATAAGCACTTTTTTATAAGTTAATGGTCCCTATAGACGCTACCACTGGATTCGTAGCGGTACTGTACACTTTCAGCGTAGAGACGAATATGTGTAGGGGAAAGTGGGGCAAGTGTAACAAGCTAAGGAAATGCTCGTTATAACCCATTAAAAAGTTAAAAAAATCTGTCGGATTTTATTATAATCATCTTATTCTAGGTCTTGACTAAGACTTTGTTTAAACAAGTTTTTAAAAAATCCTGTTTTTTAATGTGAAAAATTGATTTTAAAATTTTTGATTTTCCGTACGTTCTACTCAACTAGTGGGGCAAGACGAGCAACCCGTTGGGGCAAGAGGAACAATGCATGAAAAAATATGGTAATTTGCTAACAATTGAACTGTTATCACTTAGATACATCAGATTAGAATGTATTTGAATGGTTTCTTCCATTTTTAGATTAAATAATAATATTTTACTAAAAATTTTATGGTTTTTACGAAAAAAAATACTACTTCGATGATAAATAGTAAATTTTCATAATATCACTATACTTTGTATGTACAATTTTTTTTAACGATTGTTTATCAGTTTTTAAGTACTTTCATGTATTTATTTCCCAATAAAATATGTTGTTGCAGCAATTCGTAATTTTTTCCATACTAAAAATCCATATGGTACACTTGCCCCACCTGAACAAGATTTTTTAAAAGCTCTCAACAAAAATAACCAAAAGTTAAATCATACTTTGTAATAGGTGCATGTCATTTGTAGGGACACTACTGATCTAGGAAAAATAGCATTTTGATAAAATGAGCCTTAAATCGAAAAAAAAAGGTTTCGAAAAAAACTTCATTAAATCTTATGCCCCGTGGCGTTTACGTCATTTTGGCGGTTATGTGGTAGTAGCATCAGCTAATTGCATTGCTAGCAACAATTCCTCATACTGGAAATAATCAAAATTGTACAAATTACGGCCGTAGGAGCGATTGTTCCTCTTGCCCCATATGGTCGTCTTGCCCCACCTTCCCCTACCACGATAAACACACGTTTTGCTTGACCATTCCTTTCACTGTTGTTTGCGGGTTGGTTTTTATAACTAGATTTATTTTGTATGCCCTATTCTTCAATGAGCATCGAATCTAATTTTTCTTTATAAGAAACTTTTTCAATGTTTAAATTGATTTTTTTTATGATTTTTTTGGTATGCAATTTAGAGAAAATTGATAATTAAATAGTAACCTGTAATCAGTCAAATTATAAAAGAGATTAAGCTGGCGAAATGCGCATTCACCTTATTGCTCTTATTCAATAGTAGACAAAAAACTTAATACACAAATTTTGTGAGAAGAATTTGTCCTGTTGATTTAATTAGCCATTTTGGCCTAGTCTAAGCACAGTTGAGTTCAACAGTAAAAAAACAAAACAAAGATAAGATATTTCCTAATATTTCATCTCCGCTATCTTGATTTCAATAATTCTAAAACTTTAGAGTAGTAGTGTAAGGATCAACAATCAAAAATAAGACAACGACTTTTTTTAATTAGTGGTTCGATTATCCGAAGTGAATTTTTCTAAGGTCTTCGGATAATCGAGTGTGGACTGTACAATTATTTAACGACAGTGCTGAAGTTTTATTTGTTGCAAAAAAATAATTAGGAGGAGATTTGACCGGCATAAGTATTCAGACAAATATGAATTCATGAATGTACGAATTGATTTGAACCAAGGAAAATACATTGTCTTTGCTTGAACACAAATATTTGATATAATAGAGCTTTATGACGTTTCGCGTACTCACACTAGTGCACCATTTGATTTTGCTGGCCGGACAAAATTTAACCTCAATCTTTTTCGTGTACGTACACGCAATACATGCGCACGTAGATAACTCTATAACCATATTTTAATTTACTTTTTTTAACCCAGATAATGGAAAGAAGCTGAACGTCGGCAACTTGCCCGTCGATGTTACCGAAAAAGAGCTGCGCGATCACTTCAAGGAGTTCACCGTGGAGAATGTTGAAATTTTCCACTACTTGAAGTACACCTTGGCTTTGCTGTTGTTCAAGGATAAGGATACAGCCACCAAAGCTCTCAAGGCCAAGGAGGGCACCTTGTTCCGCAACCGCCGGCTGCGTATGCATATCGAATACATCGCTATTTGGAACATTAAGAAGAACGTTTTTGTTTATGTCGTTGATGATAACACTACTGAAGAAGATGTGTACGACAAATTTAAGACCATCACCGAGGTGACCGGTGTCCTGGTTTTCCACCCTTTGGCGTACGTTTCGTGCAACACCCAGGAACAGAAGGAGGCGGCCATCAAGGAGCTGAATGCGGAAGAAACCACCGTTTACGATCTGACCGGACATGATCAGAGTATGTTATCACCGGTGAAACTGATTGGATTATTTAGGTCTGACAAATTTCTTTCTTTTTCTTTTGAACAGACCATCACATTGAAATTTGGCGCGCTGCCAAGTTATTCTTCCGAAACTTGAACCGTGTATCACTTATTAATTTGCCCGAAAGCTGGGTTTCGAACCAGGAAGAGCTGAAGAAGGCCGTCGAAGGCACCGGCACTTTGACCGAGGTTAAGGTCATCAACAACAGCCACGGTTCGGTGGCCCAGCTGTTCTACGAGGACGAAGATACCGCTAGAAACGCATCACAGACTCTAAACCAGCAGGTGTTTGAAGGCAAACGGATCCATGCTCTTCACGTTACTGCTGCTCTCATTCCAGACTACACCTCGAGCGTGTACCTGACAGGGTTGGAAAAACGTGAGTTGCTAAAATCTTGGTTTAATGTATACCAAGTTCCTAACTGATCCTTGTTCCCACAGCCATTTCCGAAGAGACCATCTACTCCCATTTTGAACAGTTTGGAGAGATCGAGTTTGTCAGCCGTCGCAAGTGTGCCGATGAGCATGCCATTATTTGCTTCAAGAACAGCAGTGCCGTTGAAGCGGCCTTGGAGTGCAAAACGTTGCCCGTTCCTAAGCCGGACAGCGAAGAAACCGAGGATAAAACCATCGGAGTTAAAAAATACAACGGTCCATTGAGTGAGTATTTGAACCTCCAAAGTCATACCAATTTGCTTAACCTCATTCTTGTTACAGTTATCGATCTGAAACCATCACACGTTAAAAAATTGCTGGAAGATGGCGAAGAATCCAAGATGCGCCCGCCGCCCCTACCGCTGGCCAAGTTGTGGCCAATCTACGTGTCCAACCTTCCGTACACTGCCGACAAGCGCGACATGCGGGATTACTTCTCGAGCGTTGGTGGACACATCAAGTTCATCTTCTCGCCGAACATCCCGGCGTACAAAACCAGCCAAACGTCAATGGTGATGGCTGCGTTGATTTACTACGCTCGTCGTGAACAGGCCACAGACGCTATCAAGGCTTTCAACGGAAAGCACTTCCAGAACCGCTGCCTGCACGTATTCCCGGGACGCAAGGACACCTACTTTAACCCGGAAACCTCGGTTCGCCTGGTTCGACTCACCATTGGTGTTAGCGAAGAAAAGCTGTTTGAAAAATTCCGCAAGTTTGGCTTCATCGAGTGCGTCGTGAAGCGTAACCGAAACACCGCGTTGATCGAGTTCCGTGACAAGGAAGTTTGCGACAAGGTGCTGCAGCTTCCCGACGGCGAAAAGCCCGTGCGCTGCGGAATCGAACCGCTAACTACGAAGGTTAACCGGAAGATTTTCAAAGAAAATGACGAAAAGATCTCACTGGCGATGCAGGAAATCATCGACAAGAACCCGGCTGTGCTCGAGAACGTGCAGTCGAACCGGTTCAGCGGTCCACCACCACTCAAGCGGGGACGCTTCAATGGACCAGATCCGAGTAAGTACAACATTCAGTACAACCCTTATGATTGACGGAAGATAACGCTAGTACCAACTGTCAAAGCAGGGTTGGGTTTGGATAAATCTAACAGAATTAATAACTCAATATTTACATCCACAGACTTTGGCAACCTTGGCAACCGGAACGATTTTAATTCGATGAACAGCAACAATGATTTTAGCAACCCACAGGTCATCCAGGACCTACTGCGTTTGGCGTTTATCTCGGGTAAAAATCTGGGCGAGGGTCTGGCTAGCGGAAACAACAATCCGTTTAACAATAGCTCCGATTCACCACTGTCCAGCTTGAACCTGGCCAACGGGTTCAGCGGTCGTAACTTTGGCGGTGGTTCGAACAACGGATTTGGTAATAACTCGGGAAACCGAGGAAATTTTGGAAATAACCAAAATAACTTCAACAACCGAAACAATTCTGGAGGAAACCAGAACAATAGAAACAACTTTGGAAACAATGGAAACAACGGAAACAATGGAAACAAATTTGGCAACAATTCACAAAACAATCAAAACCAGAACCGAAACAACAACAACCAAAACCAGAACCAGAACCGCCAAGGGGGGGGAAATCAGAACAGACGCTTCTAAGAGCGTTACGCTTCTTTCCTTCCTTTTTATTCTTCTTTGATATCGTAGCTGGAAGCCGTTTGGGTTTATGGACGCAAACGTGCTACGAAGAACAATTTTGAGCCGGCAGTCGCTTTGAATCCGATAGTTCCAGCGAGCAGATAAGATTTATAGAACATTGTGACGAAATACATATTTAGCAAGAAAGATGACGAGAAAGATGATGAACTAATGATTACATAACAAATTTGATGATAAAAAAAAATCACACACTTTCAATAATTACAACAAACATTTACGATTTAACGGATTTTAGACAACCTTGATTTGATGTGCATGAAATTTATAAAATATTAAAGACAAACATATTGTATCTCCATTGGTAGTTTTATGATTGTAAGTACGTTTAAGATTTGATTTTATTTAATCACAAACAATTACACTGTTCCATGAAAACAAAACAAAAATACTTGAAATTATTACATACAATTAAATGACGATAAGTAGGTGAGAAAACAATGAAAATTTGAGATAAAAAAATAATTGTATTAGAACATTAATCCGCTTTGGACCAGAAAATACACAGTAAATATTGAAAACTCCTATCGGTGGGCATTGAGGATGTAATTTTGAGATTATGAAAAACATGTTTATGTGCTTCTTTTCTCTTCATGACGCCCCGATGGATTTGCATGAAATGATTACATATATAAAACAAGAAAAAAAAAAACACTATACCGTATCTGATAAAAATAAAACATTTTGTCTTTGCATCTTGGAAAATTACATAAAACAAACAATTACGATATAGTGGAAATTTGTCGCACTTATCTTAAAACAGTGTGGCTGTCAACTGGAGTAAAAATCAATACATGATATCGAAACATATTTCAGTGCTGCAATTTGCACAATGATTGCAGAACACTTTCAATGATGGTGATTTTTTTTTGCGAAATTTTTATGAGAGGTGGCAGCCACCTGGTGCGCAAAATGGTAGATATTAACTGGTTTTTCTGCTTGTTTTTTCTTACTTTCTTTAAATATTATACTTTTTTCGTGTTTAAATGGCATAGATAAAGGCTGCGATTTTTTTGTTTCCTTTTCCACTTTAAAATTACCATTTGTAACTCTTAATCGCGAGCACTTACAATATGCACTGAGAAAAAATGGAGTTTAAAACTGACAAAAAGGTTCGTAATTGGAAACTGGTTCAATGCTGGTGAATTCCCATGTCTGCGCTGAAATGAATGCCGCCGGTACTACGAGTTGGTAATGTGCGCCCTGGTTAGGAGATTATGCGACCAGCAGACCGACTGGGGAACAACTGCCTGGATACACTATAGTCGTGTGTAGTTGGGGTGGGTCAGGGTGAGAGCTTAACCACCTCAACTTACCCCGACAAAAAAACTACATGAACGAGCCTGAGGTCGAAATGAACACACTAACACACTGAAAGATTGTTCAATATCAGTTGGTATTTGGACAAGAGAAAACCTTGACTAAACTCAATTTTAGTGTGAACGATGGAAACATTCTACTATTAGAATAAAATAGTGCAAACTGTATTTAAAATCCAAATGTTGTATTTGTACTTGATAATGATGACATCCATTTAAAAAAATCATTTTTAGTTTTTTTTAACAATAATGTGTTAAAAAAATGTTGAGGGCATTACAGGGCCAGGTATACTGAGCTCAAATCCCAAATACTAGCCTGATTGGTTGCACTTTCGATAGGATTTTCTGATCTACAATCTTTCTGGCTCATCGGCAAGGTCGTTTGATAACCTATCCAACAATAGATTGCATGATAGATCCGCCCTCTAAAAAGTGTATAAATAACACTTAAGTGCTTATAACTTTTGAAAGGCTTGTCAGATCTCCAATGTTTTGGACTCGTTAGAAAGGTTTTTTAAATATCTTTTTTTTTTTTTTTAATGTTAAACATTCGCAATTCGAAATTTTCAGTGTAAGAACGGGCCTTGACCGATCTTATGCACCAGGTTCCCGACGAACACGCACTGCCCTTACACCTACATCTCACCCTTGCTCTGAGTCAGTACGAGCAGCACGCTAGAACACGCTTTGAGTGTTCGTGCCAGGCATGCACACCTTCTTTTCCGGTTACGCATTTTAACTCGGCCGGGGTGGTACATTACGTAGGGTTTGATGTAAGTATAAGCGCCTAACCATTTATAGTGTGCCTATCAACTTTCATTAAAGCAAAAACTGTTATTTACTGTGTATTGTTTTCTCCTGAAATCTTCCCTATTGTTGAGTCGTGTTTATCTGTTGCTATTTCTTTTGTCGCGGTGTTTTGTTACAATATTTTGATTCTAAGCATTTTAGAAAAAAAAATTCCAGAGTACAATAGTAATATTTGTGTTAATCCTGTAATCATTTATAAATTGAGTAAGGGCTCGAACCTCACTTACTTAAGAAAAAGGTGAATTTTCAAAACAATGGACAGTGAAGTAAATATACTATGTAAAAAATTAATAGTAAAAGAAAGATAGTAGAAATTAGAAATTATTCAAATAGATAAATAAAGAAAAGGCACACGATAAACAAAATTGACATCGCTACCAAATTAAGGGAAAGCAGACAGTTTGTTACAGCAGCATCAATTGGTAAAATAGAGTGGAAAAGCGTAGAGAAATAAGATAATCAAATAAGTAAAATCGAAATCAAATGGAGGATGGTAAACAGAAGCCGTTTTAGAAAATCAGTGAAAAAAAAATAAACAGAAGATAGCTGTTAGCTAAAATGTAAAGAAGAGAAACCCCGTTCTGCGATGCTCAGGTACATCCACAGCAGTTGACTCAACATACTGCGAATCAAAACAATACCGTCTACAATCACAAATTACTTCCCTTTCCCACATTGACGCGCCCCTTTCTTCTAGCCGTCTCCACTCTGACCCTCGCTGGTCAAAGGTTTACGAGTCGTTTCCACAGGCCACCAGCTAGGACCTTGTCATCATGATGACTAAACCAAGCCAACGTGGAAGTAAGAAAATAGGACACTTGCAAGGAACCAGAGCCATGCTGTGTTGTCCAAACAGCACTACGGATGTAGTTGGGCTCCTTCCGGGATGTTCCTCGCCTAGGTGTATCAACCGACGAGTATCATCAGTATTATGCACCCTTGGCCTGCTTAAATGTTAAACATTCATACAAAAACCAACCTTTTCCAAAATCATTTTTTCAGCATAACTTTTGAAGTACTCTACTAAACTTCATAGTTTTCGAAAGGGACATATCGGACCCCAAGACGAATTGAATGAGACCAAAACGGTTGAAATCGGGTCAGCCTGTGCTGAGATAATCGAGTGCATGTTTTTGGTGTCACAGACCAACATAACACACACACACTAGGGTGGTCCAAATCCGGGCTTTTTTGGGGCTACCCCATGAAATTATAGATTGGCCCATCCCTAGGCTAAATTCTAAATTTGAGTTCATTCTGACCACGGGAACCCCTCCCTTCAATCGCTTGAAGTTTGTATGAGGGAAATCGTCAAAATGTATAGAGAAAAGCAAATGTTTCAGTTTTTTACCTGTGGAGTGCGCAATAGTCGTCCAATCTTTATCAATTCTCAGATGTAGGACCTTCATTAAATTTTGAACAGCTTTCCTGAAGACACCATATTTTTAAGATTTTTTTGCTGAAATGTTATTAACTTCCGAAAAGGATCCTTTTTGCGCAGACGGCTCTAAGGGGCTACCTAGAAACAACCTGCCCCTTAGAGCCGTCTGCGCAAAAAGGATCCTTTTCGGAAGCTAATAACATTTCAGCAAAAAATCTTCAGGAAAGTTGTTCAAAATTTAATGAAGGTCGAAGGTCCTACATCTGAGAATTGATAAAGATTGACGACTATTGCGCCCTCCACAGGTAAAAAACTGAAACAGTTGCTTTTCTCTATATATTTTGAAGATTTTCCCCATACAAACTTCAAGCGATTGGAGGGAGGGGTTCCCGTGGTCAGAATGAACTCAAATTTGGAATTTAACCTAGTGATGGGTGTTCGCACTGCCTCTTGATTTTTGGTTCAACTTTGGTGGAATCTATGACATTTCCCCGAAACCCATATTACCGAAGGGACATTTCCCCGAATGCCACTTCCCCGAAAAGACACTTCCCCTAATAGTCATTTCCCCGAATTCCATTTACCCGAATTTCCCATTTCCCCTAATCGTCCACATCCCCGAAAGTCATTTTCCCGAATAGGCCACAATCCCGAATGCCACTTACCCGATTAGTCATATCCCTGAATAGTCATTTCCCTGAATGCCATTTCCCCAAACGCGGTCAAGCGAAAATGCCCGGTGCCCCGGAGCGCGCGCGCTCCTGGGCACCGGGCATTTCCGCTTGACCGCGTTCGGGGAAATAGCATTTTATAAGAAAAAAATTGATGGCAATTTTTATCACATCAAACTACATATAATATTTCTTGAAAGGTTCGTATTGGCCTTGAATGATCAACTTTCTTTTTGGATTCACTCAGAACAGACGTAGCATTTTAGGGGGGAAAGGGTGTTGAAAGGTTTGGTACTATTCATTCAAATACAATGAATATTGTTACAGACTTTTTGTTATATATTCTCAAACCAAACACTTTTTTCTAATAGACATGCTAATAATAATGCAATAGAAGTTTTGTTATTTTTTATGATTCAGAAAACATACCGTGCGATTTTCGTAGTACAGAACCCCGTTCACACTGATCATTTTATTCACATTGCTAGTTTTGGATTTGGCGAAAAGTATAATCAACAAAAACTTGAAATAAAATGTGTACCAGCCTAGGTACCAGCCTTATGTACCTATTTGATCGATTTTTGGGTTCTTGAACACACAACAACTCGATTATCCGAAGGCCTCGGAAAAAAATCACTTCGGATAATCGAACTTCGGATAATCGAAACTTCGGATAATCGAGTCTGGACTGTAATTGGGTCCTAAAATTAAGCTGATATTAGTGTTCACAATGATAAAGCTTATTTTTCTAAGTACAATTACCCTTTGAACGACCGCAAAGGATTTAAAATGGATTTTTAATTCAATTTTTAAAAATTCACTTCCCGGCCCTTCTTGGCAGAAAAGCTCCTACTTGACAGCTCGTTCTAAGGGGACCATAGTTGATCCATCAAAAAAATGTTGTCTTGTCAATAACTTTTTTTTGCATATAAATGAAATAAAAAAACGTCATCAGAAATGGTTTTTAATCGTGTTTTTTACCGTTGTTAAAAAAAATTGACAAAGGGCTTTACTACCCAATTTACAACATTTAATCAACAGCATACCCGAAAAAGCTGTTTGTTCGGTAAAATTGAGAGAGGGAAATAACTGTTAGTCATGGAAAAAGGCTTTAGCGAAAATGAAGATTAGGGAATATGAAAATTCGGGAAAATTTAAATTTAAATAAACGGCAATTGGCGTAAGTGTCATTTCGGGGAAATGGCATTCGGGAAAATGGCCGATTAGGGGAAATGGCATTCGGGGAAATGGCCGATTAGGGGAAATGATATTCGGGGAAATGGCATTCGGGGATGTGGCTGATTAGGGGAAGTGGTATTCGGGGATGTGGCCAATTAGGGGAAATGATTTTCGGGGAAATGGCATTCGGGGAAATGTCATTCGGGGAAATGAGCTAGACCCCTTTGGTGGTACATCGCACGCCTGCTACCAGCAAACCTTATGGAGCCAACAAATAAAATGACATTTCTTCGGACTGGTCTTTGGACTGGTCACTCTGGGTTACTCAGTGGTCAATCTATAATTTCATGGGGTAGCCCCAAAAAACCCCGGATTTGGACTACTCTAACACACACGCGCTCAGAATTGGATTCTGAGTTGATTTGAATAAATCTGGAGTTTTTTTTTTGCTTTTTGGGTGTTTTTTTTTAGGTGTATTCAACCTTGACTCAAGGTTTTTTTTTAAATTTTATTGGACGTCTGCAAAAAAAAAAAACTCTGGAAATGAAGGTGTTTTTTTTTTAAATCAAATTAAGAAGCTCATTTTTCGAGTGATTTTATGGCCATTCCTCAGTAAGGTGGGGGAGTCAAAACATCATCATCATCGGCTAGTTTTTTGGCACTTTTCCTATAATTTATTTAGGTAAAATTTAGCCTGAAATTTATGTTTTGGATAATTTGAAATTTGTTTTACATTCGATTTATGATTTCAAATAATAAAGTTTGATAAGTTGTCAACGCGATAGCAAAACAAATGCGATAATTGCCCAATAATTTACCTTGTACCAGATCAGACAACAATCGACCGCCGAATTCAGTCATCGGTTTCGAAGATCTCGAGCTTTTTTACAATACTCGTATGTGGTTTCACCTGGAAATGTAGCTTCTTTTCTTGTTCCTTCTCCGCTGTTGCTACCGCAGGCACTTTTACCCTCTGGCGTTCCGGTCCATCCGATTGCTCCACGCCAACCTCACCGGAACTCGATGATTCGTAAAAGGTGTTGCGATACTTTTGAAAATTGGTATCATAGAACGCGCCGTAGCTGACATCGCCGATGCTTTCCCCGCGAAAACGCGGTGGACACGGTCGAATGGCGTACCTGGCGAGCGCTTGCTGCTCGGACCGGTTTCCGGCGTGAACGCCAAGAAACTTGCGTCGTCGTTGAACTTGAGGAATTTGTTCCTGTTCCTGGCACGCCTGCAAGGCTACCGAACGTAGCAAACTGCGGCGGTTTGCTTTTTCGAGCACTGAATTTCGTTGATCCGGATTGAAAGGATGCTTTTGTTGCTCCATTACTGCGGAATACAGGCAAAAAAAAGATTATAAATAATGTTAGCAAAAGAAGTAAGGAAGTTGTAGTATTTTACCTCTAGCTTTTTATTACACCAAATTGATTTTTTCGGGCATATTCACGAACATTCAAATTTCCCTTCAGCCCAACTCATATTTCTATTGGTAAACAATCATGTCAATTAAATCCAGGGGGGCGACATCTATATCTCCCTACAGGCAGCTCGCCCGTAGCCAACACAAGCTGTCAACTTTGGCACCAGAACAAAAGGGAAATGTCAACTTCGGCTCCAGCACAAAAGAACGAAAAGAACAGCTGTTCGTTACGGAACCAAAACAAAGCAACTGCGCACTGTACAAAAAAAGTACAAAAACTGCAGGCATAAAATGGAAATAAAGTAGTTATTGTTTTGCCTTTTTCACCTTACTGGGGAAAGGCTATAAAATCGATAAAATCACTCGAAAACTGAACTTCTCAATTAGACCTCCTAGACCATCGTGTATACCTATCGACTCAGAATCAAATTCTGAGCAAATGTCCGGAAGATTGTAAAAAGGGTGGTTTTTGTAAGAAAACCTGGCATGTTATACATTTTTAGAAAGGTATTTAAAAGAACTTTCCAACGCAACCAATACATTGAAGATCTGACAACCCTATAAAAAGTTATTGGCACTTAAGTGTTGTTTATGCACTTTTTGGAAGCCGGATCTCAGATATTATGATGAAAACGTTGTCCGGATCTATCATGCGACCTGTCGTTGGAAAGGTAATCAAAAGACCTTTCTAACGCGTTCAAAACATTGAAAATCTGGCAACCCTATCAAAAGTTATAAGCATTTAAGTGTTATTTACACACTTTTTAGAGGCCGGATCCCAGATATTTTGATGAAAACGTTGTCCAAATATATCATGCGACCTATCTTTCGATAGGTAATTGTATGAACTTTCCAACGAATGTGAGGAAGGCACCACCCACCTAAGGGTG
>NC_068937.1:84710708-84809740 GCF_016801865.2 Culex pipiens pallens | reverse complement strand
CAGTCATCCCACATATTCGGAACACCCACAAATTCGGAACACTTTTGTGATAATTTATCAATAACATGGCAAATGTAGCTTTTCTGTCGACCCTACTATTTTTAGGGCCTTCATTTGGACATTCTCTTGCTATTTCACTAGTAAAATTAGTATTTTTTAAACAAAAAACCTCATTTCAAGACTATTTAATCCAGAGCAGCAAAACACTGCCTCCAAATTGCCTGTTCCATAATTGTGGGTTGTTATTGTGCCTCCCACAATTGTGGAACACCTGAATTTAACTGATATTTTAACAAAAAAAGTTATCAGACCACTTATAAAACATAACTTAGCTTGAGTTTCATTGGTTTCAGTGCGAGAAGTCATTATTTTGTAAAAATTATGTACTCACGGAGAGAACCAAAGTTTGTTTACATCCGTAAGAAAAAAGTGTTCCGAATTTGTGGATTTCAAGGGTCAATGTTTTTCTTCAAAAACTTGATATAAAAGTTAAAATTTGCAGTTGTTCGATACATCATTCGAAAGATCGCAAGAAAAGCTTTCAAATGAAGGTAAAAGCGAATTATTAAGTTCAATTATCGATTTGCTATGATTTTTTGAGCGTTGGCCGATCTGTAAACCGTTCCGAATATGTGGGATGACTGTACTCATCGTAGGCCGCGTCGACTTGCTTCGCATACAATTTGAGGGCATTGTACGCAAACTTTGTGTGGTCCTGTTTTGCATCCAAAATCGCCTTCCGAATACGACTCACTTTTGCCTTGGCTGCCTGGCAGCACTGGTCCAACGCATCGATGCTTTCGGACATTTCTCGCTCCCTTCTTCTTCTTTCCGCCGCTTCTTTCTGCTCACAAATACTAAGCGGCGCACTCAGCACACCCGTTGGCGTCGAAAATGGCGTCGATGGCGAAGGGAACAACACTTTCTTTACGCGCCCAGAGCGTAAAAACATCACCCGAAATCGCACTTCTTTTTCTCACTTTTTTCTCGCTTCAATCCGTGTCGGAATCTTCCAGCGAGGTTTTTCCACTTTTCAGGAACTCGCAAGTTCCGGCTCTTCTTGTTTTGAGGTTAGACCTCCACTTTCACTTTTCGCCCGTCCAGCCTCTTTCACGTTTCTGCACACCGACCTTCACTTCTCCGGCACTCGCAAGCACCCGGAATCTTCTTTCGGTCGGACTCGACCGCGCAGAAACTCCCGTCCGGTAACCGCAGTCTCCGGAACCACTATCCGCTGCAGCGCGTGCAAGCGGAATCTCGCGCCACGACCGTCGCGGAACACGTCGATTCTTTCCCGACTCGCGCACGAACCGAGAAACTGTCCTTCAATTCCACTGATCCCACATCCGGCTCGAAGGACCAAATGTTCTTCGGATTGGTCAGTGGAAAAGGGAACTCGTGGACTGTATTACAAACTAGATTTTATTGCGGAATAAAAAACACGTCTTAACCGCGCGAGTAGCTTTTTACTTGTATTTCTTCTTCTCCTCCTCTTCGTTAACTACTTCCGCCAGTGGCGACAAGAAAATTCTAGAGACTAGCTGTCAAATTTAGAACGCTACAACGTTTCTTACACTCTTAAGTTATTTTGCGCGTAACAGGGTGGATTAAGTAACGTTTTTATGTAACATTTTACCGCAATGTACGTTTAAAAGTTATTGTATGTTTGTGAGATGATTTTTATCAATTTATTTGCTAAATAAACTACTAAAGTAGGGCACTGAGTGCCGCACTCCGAAGGTGTCAGTTTTGATTCAATCGAACGTCATTTCAACGGTAACATTTCAAAAGGCATCATGTACATTTGGACACTTTCTGGGTTATTGCATATTATGAAAGTACTCCTAATAAGCTACCTCTCCACCAAAAATTAGCAAAAGTTACTTCAGTAAAGTCTGTTTAATCGTGTGTGTGTGTGTGTGTGTGTGTGTGTGTGTGTGTGTGTGTGTGTGTGTGCAACCAACCAAACGGGACCACGCGGTCGCTTCTTACAAATTGAGTTGTTTCCATGTATTTTTAGATCTTCATTCTATACATGCAAATAACTCGCATAATAGGCATTTGGAAGGTGTTAGCTCTGCCGAGCTTCGGTGACCCATTTCTACGCTGGCTAGCCGAGCGCGAGGTAGTGGTTAGCTTTTTTGCCTACCAATCCAAAGGACGGGGGATCGAACCCCGACTCGGGCGACTTTGATTTTTCGTTCATGTTCAGAGTTTCAAGATTAATATTTCCTATACTTTCTCGTTGGGAGCAGATGGGATTCGAACCCAGGACCATTCGCTTAGAAAGCGAACACCGTAACCAGTCAGCCACGGCCGCTCCTTCAGTAAAGTCTGTTTAATCATGATTTTAAATAAAGTAACATAAACAAAATCTCTGCCATCAGCAGTCCCTGTTTATATAGCCCTGTCAACATGTTGTCGCAGATAGAGCGGGCAATTATGATAGAATTTGAGGAATTCGCAAAAGAGCGCAAAATGTTATAAAGTAATCAAATGTGACCATTTGAAATGTTAGAGTTGAAACTCAAATGTTTCTTGATTTCCGTTAGACAACGAAGATGCACACAAAGCGAGAGCAACCTCGTGTGCAATGTAATGAGCCTGCTCCGCGTGTGCGCCTGTATAAGTCGGAGCGCGTCGTCAAGGTGGATTGAAGTGTGCGCAACGCGCACGTTGGTAGAGAAAAAGAGAGAGCAGAAACGAACGAATACTACGATCGTTGCGGATGTGGCGTGAGAGTGAGGCTGATGAACTTCGGAATGAACACACGCGGCGTGGTCGAGGTTTGAGACAGTTGCGTGTGTGTTTGTGCGCTTGTGGACCGACTGTGTCGGGACTGGCTTTCGGCTATCGGAATTCGGATTATTCGGAATCAGTTCTTTAGTCTGGCGTTTAATGCTGTAGCGAGCGGTTGTGTTTTATGCGGTGGGTGGTGGAACCAGAAACAAACCGAAGGTTCGCTTCCGAGTTTTTAAGAATAAATAAAGACCTGGCCTGAGTTACGACACATGTCAAATAAAAGACTACATGAACCTCGTGACGAAAAAAAAAGCACAGACAAACAGACGTGAAACTCTTTTCTATTCCATCGCCATCCAAAACGGTCAATTCAAATTTAAACAAGCAAAAAACATGGATGCCATAGTACCGCAACGAGACACGATCAAGAATGATGTCGCCACCGTACACTTTGACGTTTCTTGAATTGATTGGTTGTGTGTGTGAGCGCGCGATATATTGTGTGTGTGAGCGCGGGTTTTGTGAAAATCAAAGGAAAAATTGCATAAGAACATCGTTTTGATCAAATTTGATTCAAATTTGCTATGAAATGATACAGGAGTTTTTGATAAACTAAAAGAACTGTTATTTTGGGAGATTTTTGAATCCACGTTGTTGTTTTTTGCATCATCAACTGCGAAAGCAAAATATTCCTATTGAGATTCCCGTTAATTTCGCCACTCCGTTTAAAATAAACACAAAAGTATTCTTTCCTAGCTCCTCCTTGTTCACTTTAGCCAAGGCCTTTTGACCTGCCTTTGTCACCCTGTACAAATGATGGTTCATGTCTGTTCCGGACCGCGGAGTGGAATCTGCTGCGGAACGCCGTACGAAAGAGGATACCACAATGCAATGTTTCTGGTGCAGCAACTGTTTAATTTGCATTCTTTGACGCCATCGCGTGGAACTTTGGCAGCATTTTTCCCGATAATTTGTCTGATTCAAAAAAACTTACCCTTGAACATAACAATGTTTCATTACATAAACAACATACAAACGTCATTTTTCTTTTGTACACGCTTAATCGGATAAGGGGAAGAGGGTACACTCTTAGAGTGGTTTATTGAAACGATGAGGTTTCCGCAACAGGACTGCAGATCGCGCTAGTGTGCAGCCCAATTTTGAATCTTCTTGTGGGGACGATGGATTTTTTGAAAAAATCAGTTAAGATTCACGTCTGTTTGTCTGTGAAAAAAGCATCATGAAAAAAGCGCCATGTACATTCGGCGAAGAAAAACGAATCATAACAAAGCGTCCCCCTCAATGGCAGCAGGGTGATATAGACGTTGGTGATTTCAAAAGAAGTTATGCTAGGCGTAATCTAACATAAGGCACTCTCCACACTCAAAATAATGTTCACCACAATGTTGCATGAAAATATATGTGGTTATTTTCCATATGGATGTTCATGCCAAATCTACGTGAACCTCTAGTGGCTAGGCTGTATGCATTTTCAAATATACCAATACAGTCATACCCCACATCACAAGAATGTCACGTTACGGTTGCAGTAAATTCACGCAAGCTCTGCCTGATTGGAATGCAAATATCATATGATTTTCTAATGACTTTTACAGCGGGGGAGGTTGGGGGTGGGGCATTTTCTTCTTGTTTTGATTAATTGATTGATGATGATTAATTTTGAATGAAATAATTGAGCAGCAGTTTTAAACTTTTATTTTCGCTGTTTTTATTCACTTATACACAATCACACTAGCACGACAATCTCAATAACACAACAACACTCTACACAATACACTCGTTTTACATGTCTGGAAATTCAGGACGCACCCATGGTTCCGGCGGATCGTTTGCTGCTCGCGGGGTGTCTTAACCTGTTGTCGTACAGGACCGACGCCTTCGTCGCCTACTCCTCTGCATCGTTGGCTCCCTGGTAACCTTGGTGACCTGGACCTTTTTGGCTTCGCCCGCATCCTGCTCCAGGTTACGGTTGGCCGGCTCCGATGGTTGCGCGCTGGAACTACTGATTCAGTGGCCTAGAAAAAATGCACATAAAATTAATCAAATTTTTTGACAAAATGATGAAACAAATACTTACTATTTTACGCAAATATTTTACTCCGAAAAAAAATACCGCAAGCAGATTCGGGAAACGAGAAAAAAAACCGAAACGATGTTCATTTGATGAGAATCAGCAGCAAACTGACCGGCTGGAGACTTGCACGCCCAGCTAGAAATTTTCAGACAGGAATTTCATGCACCATCCCAACCATACCAACTTACACTAACAATTTCACCACAATGTTGCATGAAAAGGTGTATGGATTTTTTCCATACCAGTTTCCATGCGGGTGTTGCATGATTATAATGCAAACCAACAAGCAGCTGACTGCAAGCCGCGCCTCCAAATTTTCAGGCATGAATTTCACGTGACATTTAGTTGTATGAGTGTATGCTGCGTGAAAATCAAGAAGAGTTGACATGAATGTATGGCGATTGTTGCATGACTCATGCAAAACATTGTTTTGGGACAAAAATTGGCTGCCACAGGAATTTTCATGCAACATTGTGGTGAACATTATTTTGAGTGGCAGGATCCCTTCGAAAGATTGGCTGCGCTGGGGTCTGATTAGATTAGAACAGATCCAACCATGTTTTGACTACCTGCCTGACAATTTTAACACCTATTGGACAGCTCTCGTGTAACGATTGGTGCTTTTGATCCAAGGTTCTCTGTAGGTTCTCTTGTTCCAGCATTCATTCCAGTTCTCGAGTTTAGGCCATTTGCGAAATTATGGGAAAACGTAATCTTTATTACAACAATTCTGCGCACGGTAAGACGAAACGTTATGTTTCGTGTGTTTATGTTTTTTTTATGTTATGGTTACTCTGTGGTGATATAGACGTTGGTGATTTCAAAAGAAGTCATGTTTATTTTTCTCAAATAAAATTACGGAAATAATGTTTTATTGAATATGGATGGTCAAGTATCAATAAAACCAAGGTTTTTCATCGTTTGTTATCATTAGAAAATCTTATTAATTTTGTTTTTATATTAAAATGGGAATTGAAAATAGTTGCTCAACATTCAAATGTGTTTTTCACAAAAAGGATGGTGTGTACATGATGCTTTTTGAAATGTTGGCATCGATTTGTCAGTGTGCGTGGAACTCGCATGAAACTGAAAAAATATCGAGTGCGGCCGTCAAACCCTTCACCAAGCGGCGTAGAAAAATCGCGAAAAAACTGTCAAAATTCCCAAATTTGCCGGAAATCTTCACTTTCCACATGCAAATCTACACATTTTAAAATCTTTTCACTACTTTTCACGCGATTTTTTTTATAAAAACAATCGATTAAACAATTCAAATTTCGCGGACCGCACACCGCCAGCCACTCCAACTTTCAGAACTTTTCACAAGACTTTTCATCACTCCCCCTCCCCCAATTTTCGTAAAATTTCGTAACAGACGCCGACACCCCCTCCCCCCCTAACTGAGTTGCGTAATAAAAAAACGCTCCCTTTTTAAAATATCATCGAAATCAAGTTTAAATTACACCCATACCAAAAATCATGATTTTTTGAGTTCCAAATCCCACTTCTCATACGAATTTTTCAGTTCAACCCATATAACCATTTTTATGGTTGTAGTACCTGAACTCAAAAAATCGTATGAAAAGTGGGATTTGGAACTCAAAAAATCATGATTTTTGGTAAGGGTGTATTTAGCTCTTTGAGTATTTTTGATTCACTTTTGGACTTAATTTTTGACAGTCGTGCTATACAATTTTTACAGTGTACTAAACTTTTTCATTTATATTTCCGAATGACTTTTCTCAGCTGTCAAATAAAAAATCGACCAGTTTATTTACATTTTGTGATCAGTGAAGTGCACCCTTACCAAAAATCATGATTTTTTGAGTTCCAAATCCCACTTTTCATACGTTTTTTTGAGTTCAGGTACTACAACCATAAAAATGGTTATATGGGTTGAACTGAAAAATTCGTATGAAAAGTGGGATTTGGAACTCAAAAAATCATGATTTTTGGTAAGGGTGTGAAACATAATTTAGTTTCCATTAAATAATTTTGGAAGTTCTTTCAATTAGTCGCAATGTCTATCGATGTAAGTATTATCGTTCACCATAAGCATCTGAAATGTTAAATAATATTTAAATTTAGCCATCCTGGTGGAGCAAACCTCCCCCGATCGTCGAGGACACTGAGGACACACTTCGTCACTTTATCCTGGAACCGTTCTCTTCGGGTAGCGAGCCTAAGCCGAGCTTCTACCCGCGGACACTGACGATCGAGGCGCTGTACGAGATCCCGCCGGCACCGTTGGGCACCCAAATCGTGCCGAAACGCTGCCAGGAAACGGGTGCAATCATAGACTTTGTCGAGGTTCCCCTGGAAAATGCCGGAAGTAATGCGAAAAATTCTATGTCCCTGCAGCGTGAACCGGGCCCAGCGGACGACAATGCGACGCGAGGTTCGGCAGCGAACTTTCCCTTCTGGCCGGGTGGATTCGACGAACCGGAAAATACGCTGCAGATGCTGGACATTGACAACGCGGCGTTTGAGGAAAATTTAAAAACTTGTCCGCCCGGGTTTACGAATGGAATGGAGTTTGGTAATGTGAGGGTTTCCGACGGTGGCATCATCGATCTGTTGTCGGCCATCGAGCTAGAAATGGAAGGTTTGTCGGTTTGGGATCGGGATGGAAGTGACAGTTCTGACGATGAGCCGAGATTTGACCCGAAAACACTGAAAGCCGTTCCGCTTGGGGAAAATGTCGATGAAGATTTGCTCAAAGTTGAGCAGAATCCGGTTGAGCAGGTGCTTAAGATTGCAAATACGGGCACGAATGGGGTGAAAACTGCGGAATGGGCAGAAATTCTGGACGTGTCCAAGCCGGTGACGGATTTTCACACTAAAATTCCCGAAATGGCGCACAGATATCCGTTTGAGTTAGATATTTTTCAAAAGCAGGCCATCATCAAGCTGGAAGAGCACAACCACGTGTTTGTGGCCGCTCACACGTCGGCTGGAAAGACGGTTGTGGCGGAATATGCCATTGCATTGTCCAAAAAGCACATGACTAAAACGATCTACACTTCGCCGATCAAGGCACTGTCAAACCAGAAGTATCGGGACTTTAAATCAACCTTCGAAGACGTTGGATTGATAACTGGGGACATTCAGATAGATCCTACGGCATCCTGCCTGATTATGACGACGGAGATTCTCCGTTCCATGCTGTACTGTGGCAGTGACATAACTCGAGATTTGGAGTACGTGATTTTCGATGAGGTCCATTACATTACCGATGCCGACCGGGGACACGTGTGGGAAGAGGTTCTAATTTTGCTGCCCGACCACGTGTGCATCGTCATGCTGAGTGCCACAGTTCCGAACACGCTCGAATTTGCCAATTGGGTGGGAAAGACGAAAAAGAAACGCGTCCACGTCGTGAGTACTCCGAAGCGACCGGTTCCGCTCAAACATTACCTGTATACGGGTTGTGGGGGCAAGTCCAAGGACGACATGTTTTTGGTCGTGGACGAACAGAGCAAATTCCTCATTGATGGGTTCCGGAAGGCGAAAGAAGCCATCACGGCCAGGATGTCCAAAAACGCCAACAAGAACTCTGGCCGTCCGGCGCAGTTTAATCAGAAGCAGGAGCAAACCTTATGGGTCGGACTGATTGATCAGCTGCAAAAGAACGATAAACTACCCGTGGTTGCTTTCACGTTGTCACGGAACCGTTGCGATAACAATGCCAATGCGTTGATGTCGTGCGATTTGACCACGGGCCGGGAGAAATATCTCATAACGTCGTTCTTCCAGCTGTGTCTGCAAAAGCTGAAGCCCCCGGATCGTATGCTGCCTCAGGTAATTCAGGTCCAAAATTGCTTGCAACGAGGCATCGGAATTCATCACAGCGGAATTTTGCCCATTCTGAAGGAGATTGTGGAGATGTTGTTTGCGCGTGGCTTGGTGAAGATCCTGTTTGCGACAGAAACGTTCGCCATGGGCGTCAACATGCCCGCCAGGACGGTCATTTTCGACTCGACGAAGAAATTTGACGGCCAAACCTCGCGAATGTTGCAACCGGCCGAGTACACTCAGATGGCGGGTCGTGCCGGACGGCGTGGCCTGGATAAGAACGGAACCGTAATTATCATCTGCAAGATGGGTGTGGCGGGCGAATCCGAGCTTCAGAACATGATCCTTGGCAAGCCAATGCGACTGGAGTCACAGTTTCGGCTTACGTACGCGATGATACTCTACCTGCTGCGGGTGGAACTGGTCACGGTGGAGAACATGATGCTGCACAGCTTCCGCGAGTTTGGAAAGAGGTTGAAACTTCCCGAGAGCACCTGCGAGCTGAACAAGATGGAGGAAAAAATGTCCAAACTCAACGATCTTAGCGAGCATTTGAAGCCGTTGTGCCAGTTTTATGAAGCAGCTGCTGAATATCTAGGGAAATGGGACGAACTTATGGTAAGTAGTTGCAAATGGCTTCCCTCGGTATTTTAACTCATGATTGCTTTTCTCTCTTTCAGCCCAAACTATTTCTTTCGCAAAAAGTCTCCAACGAGATGAAACCGGGCCGGGTGTTGGTGGTAACCCACGCACAACACCACAACAAGCTGGCCATTCTGCTGTCCGTCGTCCAACAAGACCAGAATACCGCACGCTACAAGGTCCTGGTGCTTGACCACCAGAAAGCGCCGTCATCATCGACCGGAGATGCCGACAAGGATAACCCGGTGATGGAACGAGGCAAGCTGTGGCACCGAATGCTGGCGCTGTCCGCCCAACATCGCCACTTTGTACCGGAGGGCGTTGGTGGACATTGCGTGCTGCAGATTACCGTCGGCGACGTGATGGATGTCACGAAGCAGGTGATCAAGTGTGATCCAGTTAAAATTCTTCAAAATTGGGACAACCGGCAGATTCCCCGGTTCAAGGACCAACCGCCTTCGCAATCCGTGTTGGACGCGACGGCCGCGCTGAGCGAGCTCAACATGGACATTGTGAACGAAAAGACCAAGCTGGAGACATTAAAGTTCCAGTTCAACATCAATCAGGTTAAACTGAGTGAGGATTTGAAGCGGGCCAGGGAGGTGCTGGAACGTTTCCTACCTTACACCGACATTGCCGACTTTGGGCACGAGTTTGCATTTGTGTACGATCGCAAACAGTTGGAAACAAAACTGGAAGACCTCAAGTATCAAGTTTCCTACAAAAGCATGTCACTGTACCCGGATTATTGCAACAAGCTGAAGGTTCTGCAAGAGTTAAAGTACATCGACGATATGCAGCAGGGTAAGGCTTGAGCACTTTTAGTTGAGGCGATTCATAAGTAGAAAAAAACTATTATTTTTTTCCAGTGGCCATGAAAGGACGTGTTGCGTGCGAAATGGGCCAGAACGAGCTGATGATTACGGAGCTGGTGCTGCGGAACATTCTGACCGATCTGCAGCCGGCGGAAATTGCTGCCCTGCTGTCGAGCTTGGTCTTCCAGGCGAAAACCGAGGTGGAACCGAAAATGATCGAAACGTTGAAAAAGGTAAGATTACTCGAGTTGAACACAGCGAAGATCACGTGAACCCTCAACCAACGTAAATTTCAGGCGCGAGCACTCTTCGAAGAGGTCGAACGGGACATCCGCAGTGTGGAGCAGATGTACGGCGTGACGGATCTGCTTGAACGAGACAAGCTCAATTTTGGACTGGTGGAGGTCGTGTATGAGTGGGCCCGGAACAAGCCGTTTGCGGAAATCATGGACCTGACCGACATCAAGGAGGGCATCATTGTGCGCTGCATTCAGCAGCTGAACGAAACGTTGTGCAACGTAAAGGACGCCGCAAGAATTATCGGCGATCCTGTGTTGCACAGTAAAATGGAGGAGGCATCCAATGCCATCAAGCGGGACATTGTGTTTGCTGCTAGTCTGTACACTTCCAGCACGCCGATCGAGATCGATAACTCGGTGGAGTGAGTGGCGATGGGAACGCATGTTGACATAAATTGCAATTGTTCGTATCTCTATTGGGCTTTCTCAATACATTTGTTTTAAAAATCTTCTCCGACAGTTTAATTATTTTTATTATGTTTCGCTACCTTAAAAATACCTAGGCAATATTGTTTATCGGGTTTTTCTACATACAATAAATTATCTAGGCTAAATTTTGCTATTACTTCAGAAGGTTATTACTGTGCCGATCAACCTCTGAGCGTTGAACGTTTGAAATTCTTTATTTTTAAAATACTAAGAATGAATCACCCTAGCTGGGTCAATCGTGCTTTTGATTTTGGAATTTTTAATCACATATATGGTTCTAATGTTTTACATGGTTAATAAAAATACACGGGAGAAGGATTGCTTTTATCTTGAGTTGGCTATTTTGAGTTATTGTTTATTGAAGCGGGACTAAAATATGTATAAATTCAGATAAAACAATAAATCGAAGAATTAAAGCCGGTTGCTAAAGATAAAGATTGATTAATTTACAGGTTTATGAAAATAAACTCTACCATGCCTGCAGAATCACTGATTTCGTAGCTTCGCTTTTTAATAATGTATTTTTGTCCAGATATTTCGAAATTGCTAAAATTTAACTTGCATGCAAATTTAGTTTAGAAAAATGTTAAATAAATTTTAAACAAATATTAAACAAATTTTGTTTAAGCGTTTGGTAGGGGAGTGTTCTTTTATTACGTAACGTAGTTGGGGCGAGAGTGGGGGTTACACTTCATACAAAATTTATAAAATTTGTATGAAAATTTAGTTAAGATGGAGGGGGGGGGGGGAGGGGGGGTCGAAACGCTCACTATTTTGCGTTACGTAATAAAATAACGCTCCCTAGTGTGTGTGAGCTCCGTGTAAAGAGTAGAGAGCCTGGAGCTTATAATAAGCTCCAGGCTCTCTAGTAAAGAGGGTGTCAAACTAAAAAGTGACCCCGTGCAATTTGTGTCAAACCATCGGGGTTTCAGTGTATTGCTGTTAAACTATAATCATCGGATCATATGATTGATCTGGACAACAACTTTATTGACTTTAAGGAGGTTCAGCTTCTGAAATGTATAAATAGGGTTCTATGTCAATTTTTATGTACACCGTTAAAAATAGATAGAAAACCATTCCTGATCACGTTTTTTCATTAAATGAAATGAAATTAAATTTAATTAAGGGTGCACAGCAACGAAGGAAGTTGTTGTCTTCTTATTCCAAAATTGTCAAACTTACGGACCCAATCCTGCAATAACTGGATTGTAAAATTAATCAAACGTAATTAATCTAAAAAATGAGCTATATCGTTGTGAACAATAATACACTAAAACCCCGATGGTTTGACACCAATTGTTGTCAAACGAACGGTATCACTTTTTAGTTTCACACTCTTTTTACACAGCGCTTACACTTTGACGTCGTCGTGCTATCTTGTCGCACCCGCCATTTTGACGTTCCGAGAAAAACGTACCTATGCTTAAAATCTTTACGGTAGTCTCACTTGTACGTGCGTCAGACGCATCCTGACCTGAAATCCCTTTGCCTTTTGTCGCACTTACATCAATTTTCAGAGAGTGACAAGATAGCACGACAAGATTGAAACTACTTTCATATGAAAAGTGGTTTTCTTTGAATATCTCAGGATTGAAATCGAATTTTGGGGATCTGTGAAGGTCAAAAGGTGAGGCATTGTGAGCTGCACAAAATTTTGGTCCAAAATTCACGTACCACAAGTTAGCGACGACTTACTATCAAACGTTTGGTTTGGCACATTTTTTTGTCATGTTGGTACCACTGCGTGATTGGAATTTCGGGCGTGCATAGGATAGGGTATAAGGAATCCCAAGATGAAACGAATTAAAAAAAAACATTGATTGAAATCGCTGTGAATTGCGTAAAACTAAAATATTTCACTGAAATGCCCAATTCTGCGATTCTGCAGTAATGGGTTATTTGGGATAAATCTTATTTACCACTGAAAGTAGTCAGAAGCCATACAATTTCGATGATGATTTGGCTGAACAAAAAAATCGACAACATTGTGTTTGTGAGACGGACTTGCTTTGAGTGTTATAAGGGCAGATAATTAGAGCATAGTCATAGAAACGAATCAAGCAATCTTAAAATAAAAGGAACAAGCCGCACAAGATTAAACAATAAAACAATAGAACTTCCCTTATCGTATCTAGAATTTGTGACTCCGATCGCCGGCGATGTTCATACACAATGAAATAGAATATTGCTTATTTTTTTGATTTAAAAGCGTTTCCCACGTGCAAGATGTCGAAATCACGTCAACGCTGTTAATTCTATTCCAAGATGATTTTAGTTTATCCACAAATCCACAATTTATTAACACATTAAAACACATCGCTTAAGTCAGGTGGGACGCTCGTTATCTGAACCCTAAAAAGTCTGTTAGTCTATCGTTGAGTGCGTCCAACCAGTGAACGGCCACTTTGGACTTGCTATTTACCTTGGACTCGATCGCATTCGGTGGTACGTACTCCTCCGATCGTATGCAGAAATAGCTGGTGATTGCAGCGCGGCACATCGGACAGCGGTCCAGTTTGCCTGAAATTGGTGAAGCCAAATAAGCATACATTTGTTCTAAAATATATGTTTTGCAAAAACTCACCGAAGCAAACCGCGCAGATGCAGGTGTGTCGGCAGGGTAACAGCGCCCGCGAAAGAGGAAAGTAGTGGCAAACCACACACAGCTGCTCGATGCCGGGACAGTCCTGAAGTACCGAGTCCGTGCACAACAGTGGCCCAGTGCTGTCCGCACAAGCAACGGGCTCCGCCAGGGACAGCGATCCGGAGATCTGCGTGGAACCACCATCATCGGACGACGACGGATCTCCGGTGGCTAGGTACAGTTGCTGGAAAATGTAAGGGATTTTTATAAGGCGCGCTGAATTTTTTATTTAATTGCATTTTATCGTTCTCAGCCTCATCTTGTTGAATGTTTTATTTCACACTTTATTAAAAAAAATTTATCAAATTGTTCGCTTGGTGGTCTTTATTACAAGATTCCTACTCGAAACTAGATTTCCGGAGGCTTGGAACAGTGAGGGAATTCTTACTGACGACTTTAGGATTGTGAGTCCAAAGACTCCTGCTGACTGACTGACTGACTGACCTAACGACCAGAACTGTTGTCAAACGAACGGGGTCACTTTTTAGTTTGACACCCCTTTTACACGGAATTCACACACGCTACCAAACGTTTGTTTTGATAGTGTGCGTGAGCGCCCTGTAAAAAGTGACGGTTCATCACTTTTTAGTTTGACTTTGACCAACAAACGGAGTACAAACTAAAAAAAGTGTCAAACGAAAAAGTGACCAACCACCGGGGGTTTAGTGTACCGTCATCAGGGGTGACATTGGGTCTGGGGTGATATTGGGTCATTCAAATTTCAGCATTTATGTATGACCCGAACTCACACCTTTGGATTGGTGGTCTGGGACGCTAAGCAGTCGGCCATCAGAAGGGTGATCCGCAGTGTTGAAACGTTATCTTCTCATATTAAAATTAAAAATACGCGCTGGTCCCGGAATTGCCTGACGGGATGCTTGCTTCTATGTTTAGGCGGGGCCGAACAATGCCCAGCGACTTCGGACCGCAAGAAGCTCTGTCATTCTGAAATGGGTCGTTGCCAGCAGCGCGAGGGCTATCACTACCTAATACCCGGGACTGAGATAAGCTGTATCAGCATCCGGCATATACAAAGTCTGATACAAATTATACTTTCCCATAATTTCGCTACCGGTTAGCGGGTATTGGATTGGACCACACACACACACACACACACACACACACACACACACACACACACACACACACACACACACACACACACCGGCGGACCGGTATGGTGGACGGCGCAGGGGACGAAGCGAAATCGAGCGCTGCTCGACAGAACGCAGAGACTGATGGCCATGCGGGTTGCAAGCGCATACAGGACCATCTCGTCGGAAGCAGTTGGCGTCATAGCCGGAATGATCCCCATCGGCATCACACTGGAGGAGGACACCGTGCGCTACACCCGAAGAGGCACGAGAGGTATCCGGGAAGCTAAAGGGCATGGCGTTCAAGGACTGGTTTAGTGGGTCGGGAAATTCGTTTTTCTCAACCCCACACTACCTGAGAAATTAATTCTCAGGTGTCTGGTAGCAGATTCCGACCTTGTAAAAAAAAAAAAAAAAAAAAAAACACACACACACACACACACACACACACAATGATGACGGTACACCCTGACACGCAGAAAAATATGTTGTACGATCAGCCTGTACGAGGTTTGATTCAACAAAAATTTTGTTGAATACCCAAGTAACCGCGAAGCACTAAATAGCGGCATTAAATCAGCATTATATTGGCATTTAATACCAGCAAATAATGCTTCAAAACATTTAATCAGCACTTTTCCCTTGAGAAATATTTCAAGTGGCGCACAGTGATGCTGATTTAATACTTCACCGAAAGCTCGAACAAAAATAAACTGCTTTATCGACGTCAAGGCTGGGGAAAAAAAGAACAGTTGCTCCACACACACTAGAGTTATCTACGTGCGCATGTATTGAGTGTTTGTACACGAAGGGTTTTGCCTTCCTCACCTTACTGAGGAAAGGCTATAAAATCACTCGAAAAATGAACTTCTTAATTTGACCTCGTAGACCCACCTTCACGTATACCTATCGACTCAGAATCATGTTCTGAGCAAATGTCTGTGTGGATGTGTGTAGGTGGGTGGACAAAAAAATTGTCACTCGATTATCTCCGGACTGGATGAACGGATTTTGACCCTATTAGTCTCATTCGATCCGTCTTGGGGTCCCATAGGTCTCTATTTAAAATCAGCAAGTTTAGTTAAGTTACTTCAAAAGTTATGCTAAAAAACGATTTTTGCGTATGTCCGGAAGATTGTAAAAAGGGTGGTTTTTGTTAGAAACCCTGCCATGTTATACATTTTCAGAAAGGTATTAAAAAGACCTTTCCAATGAGCCCAAAACATTGAAGATCTGACAATCCTATCAAAAGTTATAGGCACTTAAGTGTTATTTATACACTTTTTGGAGGCCGGATCTCAGATATTTCAGTAAAAATGATGTCCGGGTCCATCATGCGACCCATCGTTAGTTAGATAATCGAAAGACCTTTCAAATGAGCCTAAAACATCAAGGATCTAACAACCCTATTAAAAGTTATTGGCACTTAAGTGTTATTTATACACTTTTTAGAGGTTGGATTTCAGTTATTGTGATAAAAATATTGTCTGAATCTTCCATGCGAACTATCGTTGGATAGGTTTTTTTTATCAGACCTTGCCGATGAGCCAGAAATATTGATGGTCTGCGAACCATATCAAAAGAAATGAGTAATTAAGTTGATTGGTTAAACATGTTAAGGGGAATGTTGCTATTTTTACTTAATGTATTGAATTTATGAATATGAGGAAGGCACCAACCACCTAAAGGTGGATTAAGTAACGTTTTTAGGTTAAAATTAGTACCCGCCAGCAAAAACAAATGGTAAGCTAGTGTGCGTGAGATCGGGCTTAGATAGCTCTCTTGGTGGTGGGCCTCCTTTTTTTCTCCTGTACACTCAAAATCAGAAGTACCCTTCAAAAAGGGTTTTATCTACCCTTTATCTGTCATCCCATAGAAAAAAAACCCTTTTTGAGGGTTACTTCCACCCTTTTTTCAAGTTTACCGGTAGTAACCCTTTTCAAAAGGGTGACGACGGGTGAACTTGAAAAAAAGGGTGGAAGTAACCCTCAAAAAGGGTTTTTTTTTCTTTGGGATGACAGATAAAGGGTAGATAAAACCCTTTTTGAAGGGTACTTCTGATTTTGAGTGTAGAGTTATCTAAGCCCGCTCTCACACACACTAGCACGCCATTTGTTTTGCTGGCCGGTACAAAATTTAACATCAATCTTTTTCGTGTACGTACACGCAATACATGCGCACGTAGATAACTCTGTTGCCTTTCATGTGTGAGTGTGACACTTTGATGTTATGCTTACATTTTTCTCGTCGATCTCCAGGATGCGCGTCAGCCAACTGATGTATTCTGAATGGAGTGTTTGTTTTGAAAGTTTTAATCAATGTGGTTGATGCATCGAACATCAATGAAGACTTTCTTTCTGCTGTTTCGAGATTCTGGTTCATGGTTCTGGTTCAAAAACCCGTTGTCATTTCGTTGGACGGAAATTATTTACGAGTCGCTCAGCAAATTGCGGCAAGCCAGTAAGTGCAGTGCAATCAATTACGGAAAGCTTGAGGTTAATAGGGACAAGTACTGACTAACGGGAACTGTTTTTCCGAGGAGTGCTTGGTCCACGGTTGGCAAAATTTCGCAAAGTGTATCAGACTTCCGGAAAGCAGCTTTTTGATTGCAATTTAGCAGAGAACTTTTGAAAATTTTCTTTGTGCTATGGGCATATGTTTTGAAAAATTTGGCTTCATTTCAGGCTGCAGTTTAAAAAAAAAACACTTCAGTCAGCGGGAATTGAATCCAGTTCACGCAAAAAAAAACTGTTGCACACTGGGGGAAATGCGCCTTAGTCCACACGCTTATTGGAACGGTATAACGGGAGAAGGATAAAAGCTAATAAGAGCGTGCCTGGATGAAATGTTTCCCGTATCGATGGGTTACTTTGTTGATAAACATCAATTGCTTTAAAGCACATTTCCAGAGTTTTTTTTGATTAGGTCCTATAAACATATGAAAGACAATAGTTTATTGGTCCTTTTCAAAAATAACTCTGGATTTTCAAGGTCGTAAATGGTGACAAAAACCAAATCTTGATTTTTTTCAATTCCACAAAAATCTCTTGTTGTTTTGAAAAAGTTGCGTTGATTCAACAAAAATCTTGATTTTCAAATCAACAAAATGTTTTGTTGATTCAAATATGCATTATTTTTCTGCGTGTACCAAAAATAATTATTTTCTGAGTTCAATATCCCCCTTTTTCAAACGATTTTTTGAGTTCAGGTATACAACCATAAAAAGGGTTGAACTGAAAAAATCGCATGAACTCGGAAAATCATGATTTTTGGTTAGGATGTAGAGTTTTTTTTAAAAGGTACTATAAGCTATTTTGTTTCATATGTTTATAGGAACTATTGAAAAAAACACCGAGTTTAAATCAATCGCGCACAACTATTTCAATTTTTTTTTAACCCAGGATTTGTTCAAATTGGTGAACTTATGGCTTTTTCATCTAATAAAATATCAATATACAATAATTGAAGATAACTTATATAATAAAACTTTGAATTCATTTTGTTGCGTCCGCGGAAAAGTCCTTTCGGAGGGGTCATGAATAAACACACAACGAGTAACACGAAACATAATAAACTATTTATTTACAACAACAATACAACAGATTAAAATGCGTGCACTCGCGGGAGAAGTCGTCAACCATCTAACAGCTGCTTTTGCGTCGACGAGGTGATACACCAATATCACTCGTTAGCCCAGCTGTAGTGGTGTTGTCTGTGGATAGGGATCCTCACAATCCCATATCCAACACATTTTTTGACGAAGAACTTCGTCTTAGGGCTCTATACAGGGTAGCAATCCAAAATTTCGCGAAGCGAAATGAAACGCTTGGTTTCACCTTCCCCTCTCGGCAAATTTCCCCTCTTCTTAGCGCACGCTGGTTGGTTGAACAAACGTTTCCCAATCAGTCAATCGAGAGACGTGAGATTGATGTATCTAAAATCACCCCCACTCTACCTCATAATTTTCGGATCGTCGACGGGCAACAAGCGAATAAGGAGGTATAGGAGAATGGGTGCAAAAAGGCGGGGCATACGTCCCCGACCTAAATCAACAAAAAGCGGCTCGGTCAGTCCCGAAAATTCATTCTGTTGCTGGACGTCGACGAGTCAACATCGGGAGCAGATGGCCTGGAGGCCCGGTAGCAGACGGCTTGGTGGCCCGGGAGCAGATGGCTTGGTGGCCCGGGAGCAGATGGCTTGGTGGCCCGGGAGCAGATGGCTTGGTGGCCCGGGAGCAGATGGCCTGGAGGCCCGGGAGCAGATGGTCTGGAGGCATAGACATGTCAGCCGGCATGAGCGGGAGGCAACCACCTGGAGTGGCCGGAGGCCCCGGGGATGTTCCGATGGGCGGACATTTGCCGAACCATAAGAGTTGGGGCAATATGGGTATCAAACTTTAGGGATTTTGATACTGGACATGAAATTTGACATTTTGGCAGCAGTGGCCACTACCTGGAGTGGCCGGAGGCCCCGGGGATGTTACGATGGGGGGACATTTGCCGAACCATAAGAGTTGGGGCAATATGGGTATCAAACTTTAGGGATTTTGATACTGGACATGAAATTTGACATTTTGGCAGTAGTGGCCACAACCTGGAGTGGCCGGAGGCCCCGGGGATGTTCCGATAAGGGGACATTTGCGGAACCATAAGAGTTGGGGCAATATGGGTATCAAACTTTAGGGATTTTGATACTGGACATGAAATTTGACATTTTGGCAGTAGTGGCCACAACCTGGAGTGGCCGGAGGCCCCGGGGATGTTCCGATGGGGGGACATTTGCCGAACCATAAGAGTTGGGGCAATATGGGTATCAAACTTTTGGGATTTTGATACTGGACATGAAATTTGACATTTTGGCAGCAGTGGCCACTACCTGGAGTGGCCGGAGGCCCCGGGGATGTTCCGATGGGGGGACATTTGCCGAACCATAAGAGTTGGAGCAATATGGGTATCAAACTTTAGGGATTTTGATACTGGACATGAAATTTGACATTTTGGCAGTAGTGGCCACAACCTGGAGTGGCCGGAGGCCCCGGGGATGTTCCGATAAGGGGACATTTGCGGAACCATAAGAGTTGGGGCAATATGGGTATCAAACTTTAGGGATTTTGATACTGGACATGAAATTTGACATTTTGGCAGTAGTGGCCACTACCTGGAGTGGCCGGAGGCCCCGGGGATGTTCCGATGGGGGGACATTTGCGGAACCATAAGAGTTGGGGCAATATGGGTATCAAACTTTAGGGATTTTGATACTGGACATGAAATTTGACATTTTGGCAGCAGTGGCCACTACCTGGAGTGGCCGGAGGCCCCGGGGATGTTCCGATAAGGGGACATTTGCGGAACCATAAGAGTTGGGGCAATATGGGTATCAAACTTTAGGGATTTTGATACTGGACATGAAATTTGACATTTTGGCAGTAGTGGCCACTACCTGGAGTGGCCGGAGGCCCCGGGGATGTTCCGATGGGGGGACATTTGCCGAACCATAAGAGTTGGGGCAATATGGGTATCAAACTTTAGGGATTTTGATACTGGACATGAAATTTGACATTTTGGCAGTAGTGGCCACTACCTGGAGTGGCCGGAGGCCCCGGGGATGTTCCGATGGGGGGACATTTGCGGAACCATAAGAGTTGGGGCAATATGGGTATCAAACTTTAGGGATTTTGATACTGGACATGAAATTTGACATTTTGGCAGCAGTGGCCACTACCTGGAGTGGCCGGAGGCCCCGGGGATGTTCCGATGGGGGGACATTTGCCGAACCATAAGAGTTGGGGCAATATGGGTATCAAACTTTAGGGATTTTGATACTGGACATGAAATTTGACATTTTGGCAGTAGTGGCCACAACCTGGAGTGGCCGGAGGCCCCGGGGATGTTCCGATAAGGGGACATTTGCGGAACCATAAGAGTTGGGGCAATATGGGTATCAAACTTTAGGGATTTTGAAACTGGACATGAAATTTTACATTTTGGCAGTAGTGGCCACAACCTGGAGTGGCCGGAGGCCCCGGGGATGTTCCGATAAGGGGACATTTGCGGAACCATAAGAGTTGTGGCAATATGGGTATCAAACTTTAGGGATTTTGATACTGGACATGAAATTTGACATTTTGGCAGTAGTGGCCACTACCTGTAGTCACAGAGAACAGATGCACATCACTGGACAAAAAGCACCGAAAAACGTGTGGCCTGGACATGAAATTTTACATTTTGGCAGTAGTGGCCACAACCTGGAGTGGCCGGAGGCCCCGGGGATGTTCCGATAAGGGGACATTTGCGGAACCATAAGAGTTGTGGCAATATGGGTATCAAACTTTAGGGATTTTGATACTGGACATGAAATTTGACATTTTGGCAGTAGTGGCCACTACCTGTAGTCACAGAGAACAGATGCACATCACTGGACAAAAAGCACCGAAAAACGTGTGTAAAAATTCAAACCAAGATACGTTGAAAAGAGCTACACTGAGCAAAAATCCCACGGTTTATCGAAGTGTTCTACACATGATCTGACCCTGCTGTACAGAGCACTCAAATATCAATCGCAAAACACTTGAATTTTGGGCACCAAAATATACTGTCAATTCAATAGCAAAACACTTGAATTTGACGTGTTGCGTCACATGAAATACAATATTATATTTATTGGTTTTAAATAGCTTTTCTTTCTATAATCAATGCATGTTTGCATGTAAAAGAAATGGATTTCGATTTTTTTAAATAAAGAAGATGTTGCGCAATTGAATTTTTTGGCTGCTTTTATTTTCTAACTTCAAGAACAACTTGGTGTGTAAAAATTTTGTAATTTTTTTCATCCGGTTGTCCCGATACCACCACTGCTTCCTGGGAGGTTCCTCAGCGTCGGCGAGTGAAGCACCGGTGCCGGCGGAGATGGAGGCCACTGGAGAATCTTCTTGTTGATGCGGAATTCTCTTCGGTGGAACCGCGGTGGTTCCATCGACTCAAACTGTGCCTTGACCATCCGAATGACGCATAGCTTGGCCCCTGCATCCGAATCTTGCTTCTCACTGGCACCGCTTCCTGGTACGGCATCTGCAGCTCTTTCGCATCCTTCCTGTGAATCATACAAAATAAATCCAAAAATCAAAACAAAACCCCACAACAAAAATTCTCTCTCCACTCACCAAATAGTCCGGAAAGGAACTTTATCACAAAAGTTGGCTTCTATCCGGGAATCCGGGTGACCAAGCCCTTCCGCTGGCCATACGGAGCCCGAGCCCGAGGACGCAGTCTTGTGGCGATGCTCATCTTCACGGTCACAATCCGGGCAGGCAATTTACTGGACTGGAACATGGCGGCAGCGAACCCACGCGGTCTGCGAAAAACGAACACACCGGACGGCCAAAACTTTCAAATGAGGAAACAAAGCAAAGTCTCATGAAGCTGTCGCGAACCTGCATTTCAAATCAAAACAAGATCAATTTCAAGTGTTTTCCTCATCACTTTGAATAGTTCAACACAGTGGGGCAAATTCATGAGCAAAACACTTGTAATTTTTGAGCCACCCGAATGAAAATAAGGTGTCAAAAAATACCAAAAAGTCAATCGACAAAACACTTGAATTTAATAATGGATTGGATTGAAATTGAAACACAAACAAATTAGATCTAAGATGCGGCTTAATTGAATCATTCAAGTGTTTGGGCACTTGGAAAAAAAGGGTGGCGTATTTTCAGTGTAGGGTGTGCATCATCCGCCTAGATAGCGCCACTTCAAAAATCACGATGACCTACAGAAGCAGAACGTTTGACCATCCATTCACTGCACAAAACATTCCGAACGAACGACATCAGACCAATGTCTGACTGTCCTTCATCGTAGGGGTACGATTTTACGCGCGAAAGAAAATAACAAAATCAGCTGTGAAGGTAAACAAAACGAAATCAGAGTTAACATGTGGAAAGGTACTATTTTAAGCTATCGCTCGAAAAATATTTTTTAAACAAGTTTTTTGTTATGTTTTTGTTAATGTTAATGCATTTTTCATTATTTGCAGTCAATTGAAATTGTACTGAAGTGAATTTAGTTCATAAACGACGAAAATATTATTTTTATGAGGAAATTATTGAGCCAGCTTCATTGTTAAGTCAAGTAATCTCAGTTGCGACGGTGGCGCCGCCAAGTGTATCCTTTACACCCTAATTTCTTTGATGCAAGATTGTATGCAACACATTTTGTTAGTGCTGCAGTGCTTACACACAAGTTCGAGCCTAGATGTACATCTGTTCTCTGTGCTGTAGTGGCCGGAGGCCCCGGGGATGTTCCGATGGGGGGACATTTGCGGAACCATAAGAGTTGGCGCAATATGGGTATCAAACTTTAGGGATTTTGATACTGGACATGAAATTTGACATTTTGGCAGCAGTGGCCACAACCTGGAGTGGCCGGAGGCCCCGGGGATGTTCCGATGGGGGGACATTTGCCGAACCATAAGAGTTGGGGCAATATGGGTATCAAACTTTAGGGATTTTGATACTGGACATGAAATTTGACATTTTGGCAGTAGTGGCCACAACCTGGAGTGGCCGGAGGCCCCGGGGATGTTCCGATAAGGGGACATTTGCGGAACCATAAGAGTTGGCGCAATATGGGTATCAAACTTTAGGGATTTTGATACTGGACATGAAATTTGACATTTTGGCAGCAGTGGCCACTACCTGGAGTGGCCGGAGGCCCCGGGGATGTTCCGATGGGGGGACATTTGCCGAACCATAAGAGTTGGGGCAATATGGGTATCAAACTTTAGGGATTTTGATACTGGACATGAAATTTGACATTTTGGCAGTAGTGGCCACTACCTGGAGTGGCTGGAGGCCCCGGGGATGTTCCGATAAGGGGACATTTGCGGAACCATAAGAGTTGGGGCAATATGGGTATCAAACTTCCGATAAGAGGACATTTGCGGAACCATAAGAGTTGGGGCAATATGGGTATCAAACTTTAGGGATTTTGATACTGGACATGAAATTTGACATTTTGGCAGTAGTGGCCACTACCTGGAGTGGCCGGAGGCCCCGGGATGTTCCGATAAGGGGACATATGCGGAACCATAAGAGTTGGGGCAATATGGGTATCAAACTCTAGGGTTTGTGTGTTGTGTCTTTAACACATGGTTCAGAATGACTCTTTGTAATAAATTTTATTGTTTGCAAAATATTACTTGAAAATTGTTCAATGCCGAAAGTTTAACAGAGAATTCATGCAATGATTTCATATCAACTGGCCCGAAAATTTTGCCATCACGATTAGCTGAAGAAGCTTTTGAAAGTTTTAAACGTTATCAAACGTCAAAATACCATAAGACCATCTTTGAGCCAAAATAAATAGATCTTACGAAATAACTATTTCATGATTGATTTTGTGGCTAAGAAACGCCAATATTAAAAACTATAAAAATTTAATTTACTTTTGTGTCCGAAGTTCTTCGTCATGATGGTTATGCCTGTAGGATTACCACTGCACCTTTTTCAATTAAAACGGTTTCAATTATTAATTTACAATCCTTTTTTCAAATGAATGAAGAAACTATTTTAACAAATAAAACTTCATAAAATCAAGGTTTACACATTTCAAAATATACATCATACTTTGAAAGCTTGGCCAAAAACAGCTTATGGCTTTTTCATCTTATAAATTATCAATATAGGGGAACAGCATCTAATTCCAGCGTGCCTCTAATGTTGGCAGGTCAGAATTTTGACATTCAATTAAAGCTTATTAAAAGCGTTTTCAACTGAAATCGAGTGATAAATAGCTCAATAAGAATTGAGCAAACAAGTTTCTTTCAAAAGTTTGGCAAAATTAGTTGTTTAAATAGTAAAAATCAGCAAATTGGATGGAGTTAGGAGCGAGTGCTTAACCTGCCAAACATACGAGAATTTTCCCTACAATAAGTCAAGATAACAGATAGGCTTCATCCATAAAGTTCGTCACGCAAAAATCAGCCAAAATTTACCCCCCCCCCTCCCCGCCTTTGTCACGCTTTTCCTATACTTATAACATGCAATGTCACACTTGCTCAGACCCCCCCTCCCCCCTAGAGCGTGACATACTTTATAGATGACGCCTAACAGAATTAAAAAAAAAACTTTCAAATTCCATTTTTCAATTACAACGGTTTCAATTATTAATTTACCATCCCTTTTTTAAATCATTGGAGAAATTATTTTAACAGATAAAATTTCATAATAACAAGGATCACACATTTTAAAATAAACTTCATATGACAAGATGGAACAACCGCGGTCTTAGCCTGTCAGCCCAAAGGAAAAAAAATAAACTTCATACTTTAAAAAGTTAAACAAAAACAGCACTATTAAATGTTTATAATGTTGAGTGTAGAATATACAGTATGTAAAAAAAGTATTTACACCCCTTGGGCACTATGCACATTTTGTGATGAAACATGTAAACAATTTAATGTTGACATAAACCTAGTACTACGTTTTGTTCAGAAACTCATGCCGAACATTTTGCTGCAAAAAGCTCATGAAAAGATGTTTTCTATAAAAAGTTATATAACAAATACTATTATAAAAATAAAAAAAGGTGCAAAAAAAGTTTGTACACCTTTCGAAAAATTAACATAAATAAAGTTATTTGTTGACAAATCACCATAAATCCAGTCTCCCTACTCCAAATAGGCATCCTTGATTGATTAAAAAAATAATTTGGATTGAATATAAAGTTTACTAATTCAGCAATTCCCCACGAAAACAGCATGGAAAAAACAAAAGTGCTCGGATCGGGCTCAAAATTTTTCTGGGGGTTCCCTGGCCAAAATAATTGGACCCGTATTTTTTTGTTTGGCCATTAGGGTGACTTACGCCGTGTTAGGGTGGTCTGAAAAATGGCCATTTTCGTCGATTTTCGCAAAAACCACTATTTCAAAAAATCATAACTCCTCGCCATTTCAACCGATTTCAATTGTCTTATACGCAAATGAAAGGTGATAAGTTGGCCTTTCAAAGAAAAATAGTAAGAAGTTTCAAAAATCTAGCCTAACATATGAAAAGGGCGTATGAAACTTTAAAATGCCGTTTTGACGGTGTCTGGACCAAAGAGCCTATGTCTGGAAATATTTTTATCGGATTTCCCGGACATTTTTACATAACATACTAAAAAATGGGAGGAGTTCATTTACAGGATTCCGAGATATGATTTTTTGAAAATAAAATCCGTGTTTTTCGACGCGCCGCGCGCAAAAACCGGAAAATGACGAAATCGGCAAAAAATCAACGTTTTTCACTAAAACTGCGATAACTCAAAAATTTCAGCGATGACCTATACATGTCTGGGTACCAAAAGTTGCGTCTTTCAATGACGAAAATTTTGGTACCCAGACATGTATTGAGGTTTTGCAGCGCGACTGCGTTTCAAATGTAGGTGGCGCCAAAATGAGGTTACTTGCCTAAAGTCGTATGCCTTTCTGTCGATTAAAGAACAAAATCGCTTATTTCTCATGATTCCCTGCATCAATCTTCATGAAACTGGTTGCAAAAGACGAGAAAAATTTTTTGCTTTAAAATAATGAACATCAACTTTTGGGCGCGCAAAAATTTGTGACCTTTTTCTTTAAAAAACATGTTTTGGAACACGAAAAAATGAGTTTCCCTGTATATATCAATGAAATAAACAGTTATATAGTTGATAACAGATGTGTTAACGTATATTCAACAATTTGTATTGATTTTTGACAGACTTTCTTGCCAAATAGTCCAAATTACTATCTTTTTCTAAATCTACAGTTTTCTCATAGAAAAATCAAACAAATATTGGAAAGTTATACACCAAATTGTTGGAAATAATTTTTCTCATCCGAATCCGGCATAAGTTTTATAAAAATGTTGATTAGGAAGGAAAAAACACATTTTTTCTGAAAATCATAGGTTTACGCTATTTGTTCATAGGTGGCGACACGCGTCTTTTAGCTTTGCTGCAAATTCTCTATAGGTCATCGCTGAAATTTTAAAGTTATCGCAGTTTTAGTGAAAAAAGTTGATTTTTTGCAAATTTCGTCATTCTCCGGTTTTTGCGCGCGGCGCGTCAAAAAACACGGATTTTATTTTCAAAAAATCATATCTCGGAATCCTGTTAATGAACTCCTCCCATTTTTTAGTATGTTATGTAAAAATGTCCGGGAAATCCGATAAAAATATTTCCAGACATAGGCTCTTTGGTCCAGACACCGTCAAAACGGCATTTTAAAGTTTCATACGCCCTTTTCATATGTTAGGCTAGATTTTTGAAACTTGTTACTATTTTTCTTTGAAAGGTCAACTTATCACCTTTCATTTGCGTATAAGACAATTGAAATCGGTTAAAATGGCGAGGAGTTATGATTTTTCGAAAAAAGTGGTTTTTGCGAAAATCGACGAAAATGGCCATTTTTCAGACCAACCTAACACGGCGTAGGTCACCCAAATGGCCAAACAAAAAAATACGGGTCTAATGGTTTCGGCCAGGGAACCCCCAGAAAAATTTTGAGCCCGATCCGAGGACTTTTGTTTTTTTCCATGCTGTTTTCGTGGGGAATTGCTGAATTACTTAGTATAAAAGTTTATATAACTCTGGAAATTCTATATAAAACTTATCTAAACTTAATTTTGCAAACTTTCAATTTAACTAAATGTCAATATATTACCATAGAATTGCTTAATAAACATTCTGGAGTGGGTATAACACCGTTTTGGGGGTCTCTGTATCGCTAGAATAGATTTTTCGTTGGAATTTCGTACCAGCCCGGAATTACGTCGTCGGAAAATCCGCCGGCATCCGAACCGGTCCACAATTCACAAGTCAATCTATGTGGCATCGGAAAGGGCATAAAATTTCCGATCTTTTGATACCCATACCTACATCTAGGTTTTCTATAAAACCCACGTTTTTAAATACCTAGGCAAAAACGTTGTTATGGTTTCGTTTGAGCAATCTGCCAAAAATGTATGGAATTTCGTAAGTTTTGTTCTCGTGGATCAAACTTACTTTTTGCCCAGGTATTTAAAAACGTGGGTTTTATAGAAAACCTAGATGTATAGGTATCAAAAGATCGGAAATTTTATGCCCTTTCCGATGCCACATAGATTGACTTGTTTATTGTGGACCGGTTCGGATGCCGGCGGATTTTCCGACGACGTAATTCCGGGTTGGTACGAAATTCCAACGAAAAATCTATTCTATAGAATAGATTTTTCGTTGGAATTTCGTACCAACCCGGAATTTTTGCTGCAAAAAGCTCATGAAAATATGTTTTCTATAAAAAGTTATATAACAAATACTATTATAAAAATAAAAAAGGTGCAAAAAAAGTTTGTACACCTTTCGAAAAATTAACATAAATAAATTTATGTGTTGACAAATCACCATAAATCCAGTCTCCCAACTCCAAATAGGCATCCTTGACTGATTAAAAAATAATTTGGATTGAATATAAAGTTTACTAATTACTTAGTATAAAGGTTTATATAACTCTGGAAATTCTATATAAAACTTATCTAAACTTAATTTTGCAAACTTTCAATTTAACTAAATGTCAATATATTACCATAGAATTGCTAAATAAACATTTTGGAGTGGGTATAACACCGTTTTGGGGGTCTCTGTATCGCTATAGCGGCGAAGAACGACACGTGGCGCCCCCTGACGGAGCGAGGATCGTCGACAACAAATGGGTGTTCAAAGTCAAGAAAAACGGTGACGGAACTGTGGAGAGGTACAAAGCAAGGCTCGTGGCACGTGGGTTCACTCAGCGGGCGGGCTTCGATTTCTCCGAAACGTACTCACCGGTGGCGAAGATGGCGACGTTGCGGATACTCTTGGCCCTGGCGAATCACGAAGGCTGGCATCTCCACCAAATGGATGTCAAGTGCGCCTTCCTGAACGGTTCGCTGGACGAGGACATCTACATGTGCCAGCCGCCTGGTTTTGAGAGGGGGAAGGACCTTGTTTGCAAGCTGAACAGATCAAACTATGGCTTGAAGTAATCCTCCAGGAACTGGAACCGACGATTCGACGACTACGTGACGAAGTTGGGGTTCAAGCGGAGCCAACACGATTTGTGCTTGTACCACTGGAAGGCGGATGGTGTCGTCACGTACATGCTGATCGCCGGGAACGACCTGAAGGTGATCCGGGCCCTGAAGGGTAAGCTGTCCACGGAGTTCGAGATGAAAGATATGGAGGAGGCCAAGATCTTTCTCGGACTGCGGATAGATCGTGACAGGAAGGCGGGATCGATGACCATCGATCAGAAGGTGTACACGCTGGGAGTTCTCAAGCGATTCGGCATGGAAAACTGCAAGTCTTCTCCAGTGCCGATGCAACCGCGCTTGAAGCTCGAGAGAGGTGATCCGAAGGAACTCACCGAGAAGCCGTACAAGGAACTGGTCGGTTGCTTGATGTACTTGACCGTGACGTCTCGACCGGATATCTGTCCGGCGGTCAACTACTTCGCCAGTTTCCAAAGCAGTGCAACCGAAGAGCACTGGGTCCACTTGAAGCGCGTACTGCGGTACCTTCAAGGGACGCTGGACTACAAGCTGGTCTACCAGCGAACGGATTCGGCGGTCGGAGTCGAAGCTTTTGCGGACGCTGATTGGGGAAACGACCCCACCGACAGGAAGTCTGTGTCCGGGTTCGTGCTCAAGCTACACGGCCAAACCGTGAACTGGTCGACGCGCAAGCAAACTTCTGTGGCGTTGTCGTCGACGGAAGCCGAGCTGATGTCACTTTGCCAAGCAATCTGCGAGGTGATGTGGATGCTGAACCTGCTGGCGTCCATCGAGTACGAGGTGCCCCATCCGGTCACCGTCTACGAGGACAATCAGCCATGCAGGCATGCCACGCAAGCTGAAGAGGATGAAGCACATCGACGTCCAGTATCGGTTCGTGAAAGAGCTGATCGACAACGGTAAGCTGCGTGTGCAGTACCTATCAACGGAGGAGAAAGTCGCCGATCTCATGACAAAGGTATTAGCGGCACCACGATTCAAGAAGCTGAGGGGATGCTAGGAATAGCAAATTGAGGCGGGATGTTGAGTGTAGAATATAAGTGCAATTTGCCTAACCCTAATTCACCGTGCACCGGAACAACCACGCGTTTAATTGCTACTGCCAAGATATAATTTGATTTAGAGATACTTTAAAATCAACAGAGTGCACTGCAAATGTTTTGAAATTTCAACAAGAGATCTAAAAAAAATAAATATGAAACAAAAATTAAAATTTCTTGATTTGAACACAATTTATTTATTTTAAGTAATCAAACTAAATTTTAAACTTGATCCACATTTCGTCTTCGTCGCCATGCTCAATTGGAATTAAGGGGTTACATACATGTAGAAAATCTCATAATTTTATAATGCAGAAATTTATTAAATCCACTTTAAAGATGTTTTTCAATCACTTCGAAAGTTTCATAAAGATATTTCATGGTTTAACTGAGTAAGAAACGATTTAAGCTCAAAATTGGCCATGCGTAAAGCGAAAACTGTCAAACCTTGTAAGCGTTTTTCTCTGAACACCAAGTTGATTTACGAGTGCCACGATATCTCGAGATGGGATGGACCAAATTGGCTTACATTTTGGGTGAAGACTTCCAAGACATATCCCGTGTGCATGACGAAGCCCGCTTTTGAAATTTTTAATTTTCAAAAAATACAAAAATCAAAAACTGATGATTTTTTATATGAAAAACTTAGCATAGCATTACGGGTCTGCACCACGCTGTAGGGGTGCCACAATGGTCAATTCAATATTCTTAGACAATTTGATTGCTGCCCGGTACATCCAAAAATATCTAAGAACGTAAATTTCCACACTGTGCTCCTAATAAACAAGCCTTTCCCGACAAACTTCGTCTTGACGTATAGCTTGTTTCGTTTATTCAGCCTCCTGTGATCAAAATTAGAGTTTGCGCAAATTTTCCCATTCAATCTGCAGATGCTCCGGAATCGGTCCCAGAGTAGCCAAAGTGACAATTTTATAGCATATAAACCTTCCTTGGGCTTATACGAAAAACATAAAAATATTTGTATCTTTTTGCCTTCCTCATCTTACTGAGGAAAGGCTATAAAATCACTCGAAAACTGAACTTCTCAATTAGACCTCCTAGACCCACCTTCATATATACCTATCGACTCAGAATCAAATTCTGAGCAAATGTCTGTGTGTGTGGTGGGATGTTGATCAAAAAATTGTCACTCGATTATCTCAACATTGGCTTAACCGATTTTGTCCGTTTTGGCGTCATTCGATCTGCTTGGGGTCCCATAAGTCGCTATTAAAAATTATGCAGTTTAGTTAAGTACTTCAAAAGTTATGCTAAAAAAACGATTTTAACAAAAGTCCGGAAGATTGTAAAAAGGGTGGTTTTTGTAAGAAAACCCGGCATGTTATACATTTTTAGAAAGGTATTTAAAAGACCTTTCCAACGCATTCAAGACATTGAAGATCTGATAACCCTATCAAAAGTTATTAGCACTTAAGTGTTATTTATGTACTTTTTGGAAGCCGGATCTCAGACATCATGATGAAAACGTTGTCCGGATCTATCATGCGACCTGTACGGGCACAAATTGAACTGGAGATTTGACTACTCTTTCATAAGTTGTAAGCACATAAGTGCCCTGAAATATGAAGATCTGACTACCCAATCTGAATGAATGAATAATGAGTCAAATTGATAGAACACTTAAAGGTCCGCTTTATTTTGGATAGCATTACCTTTTAAATGTGAGGAAGGCACCAACCACCTAAGGGTGGATTAAGTAACGTTTTTTAAAATAAACTTTTTGAAAATCAGCCTTCGTCATGCACACGGGACTGGTTTAACGAGGCTTCACCAAAATTTTGAGCCGATTTGGTCAAAGCATTGTTGAGATACCGTGGCACCAGTTTTTCAAAACTACTAAATTCAAATAGCTATATCTCGGCAGTAAGTAAAAGTAAATCTTTCCCTGTTCCTGAGAGAAACACCCGTGAAGAGTATCGGGGCCGGCATTTACAAAGCGGATTCAGTGACAGTTATTAATCAACTTAATGTTAACATGCTAAGGTTAATGTTAACATTCCATGGGTTGTCACCCTAAGGTGCCAGGATAAGGTCCAGTTTGTGACGATACACTACCTTCCCTTTACTAAGCAATCGAATCCAGAAGGGGTTTTGTTATTGGATGGAAATGTATATTTAAATGCCTTGAAAACAAATTTAAAAAAAAGTTTAAGTGTGTGCTCATAACCACCTCTGACATTTTTGGCGATTTACGTGTATGTAACGCCTTAAAACGTGGTCAGTACTTGAAATCTGCAACGATTAAAACTGTGCTTAAAGTCAAACCGACCAATTCTGCGGTGCGGTAATGCTCCCTGGTTCTGTAATTTATATTGAATAGATTCACCTCTTCTAGGGACAGCATGAAACAGGGTCCAAACCGGTTTATTGACAGTAGTTTAGTACAACCAGCATAAGAACGAACAAGGTATAAGGTCTTACCTTCAAACATGATAATTGTCCGCTCGCTTGCTTTAGATACTGCGCCAGTATGGACGTTGGCAGTGGGCAGACCGGATCTCTGAGATGCACTACATTCACAAGAATAACCTAGATTGAGGGAGCAAAAAAGAGATTCGATTAGAAAAAACAGAACGTAATGTTTGAAAATAAAGAAAACGTGATAACCTTGGGAACATTCTTGGCTTTGATCTTTAGGCCGGTTATGGAAAGTAAATTATAGGCAGAATGTTAAGATTTATTTGATATGCAACAATTTTTCAAACACTCTTGTAACCGAGTCTTGAAACCGATTAAAAGGTTTCGAAAGTAAAGCGTGCTTGGTGTTTGATACACAAAAGCATAAAATACCTAAGATTGGATTCGAAGGTTTTTTTGTCGATATTTTTTGTTTTGCAATTTCATATAATCCATTTTATACATTTTCTATGAACTAAACAACATTTAGCTGGTTTTGCCTTGTGTTTATTTTGTTATAGCAGCTTACAGAAATGTTTGATAAGCTCCATGAAAGAGAAATTTTAATCACAGAGTTAGAAATTAGAAATCGGACCGCTTTAAACGAGTCTGTATTTCTTATATGAACTTGGCACTGGCAGCAATGCTGCGAGCAAATGTTGAAAAGTGAAATAACCTGTTCCTAACTGGCGACGGCGAGGTGATCTAAATAAGTTGTTGTACGCGATTGCAGATCACTTTCGTTGCTAGAGTTCACTAACTTCTTCTCTCTCGCTCAATCTTACATCGCAAATACCTTTTTGCCTTCCTCACCTTACTGAGGAAAGGCTATAAAATCACTCGAAAAATGAACTTCTTAATTCGACCTCGTAGACTCACCTTCACGTATACCTATCGACTAAGAATCATGTTCTGAGCAAATGTCTGTGTGGATGTGTGTAGGTGGGTGGACAAAAAAATTGTCGCTCGATTATCTCCGGACTGGATGAATGGATTTTGACCGTATTAGTCTCATTCGATCCGTCTTGGGGTCCCATAGGTCTCTATTTAAAATCAGCAAGTTTAGTTAAGTACTTCAAAAGTTATGCTAAAACAACGATTTTGGCGTATGTTCGGAAGATTGTAAAAAGGGTGGTTTTTGCAAGAAACCCTATCATGTTATACATTTTCAGAAAGGTATTAAAAAGACCTTTCCAATGAGCCCAAAACAATGAAGATCTGACAACCCTATCAAAAGTTATTAGCACTTAAGTGTTATTGATACACTTTTTGGAGGCCGGATCTCAGATATTTCAATAAAAATGATGTCCGGATCCATCATGCGACCCATCGTTAGTTAGATAATCGAAAGACCTTTTAAATGAGCCCAAAACATTGAAGATCTGACAACCCTATCAAATAATCGAAAGACCTTTCAAATGAGCCAAAAACATAAAGGATCTGACAACCCCTTTCAAAAGTTATTAGCACTTAAGGGACCATCCATAAACCACGTGGACACTTTAGGGGGGGGGGGGTATGGCGATTGTCCACGATCCATACAAAAAAGATTTTTTTTGTATGGACAATTGTCCACGAAGGGGGGGGGGGGGGTAAAAGATTCCCAAAAAAGTGTCCACGTGGTTTATGGATGGTCCCTAAGTGTTATTTATACACTTTTTGGAGGCCGGATCTCAGATATTTCAATAAAAATGATGTCCGGATCCATCATGCGACCCATCGTTAGTTAGATAATCAAAAGACCTTTCAAATGAGCCTAATACAGCGAGGATCTGACAACCAGGGCTGTGGAGTCGGAGTCGGAGTCGGAGCCGGAGTCGGTGGAGTCGGGTCTTTTTTGGGGACCTGGAGTCGGAGTCATCAAAACTCGAACAGCTGGAGTCGGAGTCGGAGCCGGAGTCGGCGAAATTTTATTAGCTGGAGTCGGAGTCGGAGTCGGAGCCGAAAATTTCTGATAACCCGGAGTTGGAGTCGGAGTCGGAGTTATCTTAACCCTTTACAACCTAACCCCGCCTTTAGACGGGCTTCGATCTAAAAAAATCGCCAAAAATAATTTTTCCAACCGATTTTTGATCTTTAAAGAGCATTGAAAAGAAGAACTCTTAAAATTTTAGAAAATTTCAGGGTTGGAAGTTTAACTTGTTTTATGTGACTTTGCCATTGTTTTTAAAAATGTAATTTTTTTAGGGGTCAGCTTTGGCTGTGTTTTTTACTAACATTTCCTATATTTAAAATAAAAAAAGTATGCAGTAATTTTTGTAGTGTCCCAGACTATGAACTAGTAAGAATTTTCTCATAATGTTTGTCCCTCGCCAATATGACGGAAGGTTTATATCATTGCAACTAAATGTACCTTAAAAATTTCTTCTTGGAAAGGTAGCATAAAGATCCTTTTGTAATATCCGTGACCTAGAAAATATGTTACCTGTGGATTTTAGTTTTTCTCCTATTTTAAGTTTTTTCATATATTTTGATGGAGGCGCGACAATTTTTTGTTGAAAAATCAATGGAGCTAAAGCTCTTAGATTCCTAAAAGGAATAGTTTCTTTTAAAATTGCTACTTTGATAGTCACTGTGCCTAAAAGTGAGCAAATTAAATTTATATGTTAACGATACACATCAACCATAACTTTGGCACCCAGATTTCTGTTACAGACATTTTAGTATCTTCGAAATTACGGGTACTATCGACATATTTTTTTATTCATCCCCTAAAGTACTGTCCACAAAGTAATTTACATCAAAGTTTGATTAATTTTACAATCCCGTTATTGCAGGATTGGGTTCGTAAGTTTGACAATTTTGGAATAAGAAGACAACAACTTCCTTGGTTACTGTGCACCCTTAAATCGATCATTAAGGCCAGCTTTCTTTCAATGATCATTCAAAAAATTATAATTTAATATTTTAGCTTTTAATAAATTTAATGAAAATTTGAATATAAGTAAATAAATCCAAAATTACTTACCAAACTGTTCTTCTAAAAATGCCTTCAACACTGGAGTTTTTTTTTATTTCTGTTCCAATAACGTATAAAACTTATAGAACTAGAAACTTTTTTATTGTTTTTCCACTTAGAGAGTTTTTAAATAATCCTATTTATCAATGTTTACAAAATAATTGTTAACTAACTTTTGAAACTTTTAAAAATATTTATGGAGTCGGAGTCGGAGCCACCCATTTTTTGAAAGCTGGAGTCGGAGTCGAAGTCGGAGTCGGCTAGAGTTGGTAAGCCGGAGTTGGAGTCGGAGTCGGTTGAAGCTGAAAGCCGGAGCCGAAGTCGGAGTCGGAGTCGGAGTCGCTTGAAACTTGACCCGACTCCGCAGCCCTGCTGACAACCTTATCAAAAGTTATTAGCACTAAAGTGTTATTTATACACTTTTTGGAGGCCGGATCTCAGATATTTCAATAAAAATGATGTCCGGATCCATCATGCGACCCATCGTTATTTAGATAATCGAAAGACCTTTCAAATGAGCCTAAAACATAAAGGATCTGACAACCCTATCAAAAGTTATTGACACTTAAGTGTTATTTATACACTTTTTGGAGGCCGGATCTCAAATATTTCAGTAAAAATGATGTCCGGGTCCATCATGCGACCTGTCATTAGTTAGATAATCGAAAGACATTTCAAATGAGCCTAATACATCGAGGATCGGACAACCCTTTCAAAAGTTATTAGCACTTAAGTGTTATTTATACACTTTTTAGAGGTCGGATTTCAGAAATTGTGATAAAAATATTGTCCGAATCTTCCATGCGAACTATCGTTGGATAGGTTTTTTTTTTTATCAGACCTTGCCGATGAGCCAGAAAAATTGAAGGTCTGCGAACCCTAACAAAAGAAATGAGTAATAAAGTTGATTTGTTAAACATGTTGAGTGAGTGCTGCTATTTTTACTGAATGTATTGACTTTATGAATGTGAGGAAGGCACCAACCACCTAAAGGTGGATTAAGTAACGTTTTTTTTTTCTTAGAGCTAATTAGATCACATTACGGCGACACTTAATTGAGTTTATGCTGAAAAGACACTCAAATGAGAGCATTGCTTAAATAAATTTAGATTTTAAAAATGTTAACTGTTTAATATGATAAATAGGGCTACAAATTATGATAGCGAACTCCATTTTTTTCTGAATAGTCCCAATATCAATCTTGACAAATACAGTAATCGAAAGAATTAATTGATGAAAATAAACCGCTACTTAAATTTGGGAAATTTACATGGTAATTGTTGTATGGGCAGTAGAATCGAGTTATATGGGAACATTTTTACCGAGTATTTCGAAGCGTTTATCTTGAACGCTCTGTAACTTTTGTTAGAAGCAATTTAGCATCATGCTGTAGGGTAGGCTAGTCATCAATGAGACACTTTTGGTTTTCAACTTTCAAAGATTTTTCATCAGCATGTTTTAATGAGCTTTTTGTTGCATTTTCTTTCTTTTAATGTGTTCTAACATTGACCAAAATATGAGATCGATCCGACATCTACAGCCAGAGTCATTCAACTGTCTCATTGTAGACGCACTTGGCAGGAACAATGAGACAGTTGGGGAACAATGAGACACAGTTGCCCAGCTACGAAAATCAAGATTTTTCTAGTAAAACATCATGTTTTTGTATTGTTCCATTGCAGGTAACTTGCCTTGAACATTTTAGAGCAATTTTGCCAACATGAAACTTTAATTAACAAAAGTTATACTAAAAAGTATTTAAATTTTGTAAAATCCGTAAATTTATACCAAATAACTTTGTATTTTTGGTTAAATGAAGTTAAAACTCAATAAATATGCAAAAAATCACTTTTAATTCATGTTTTGAAAGATTTCCATAGATTTTGAAAAGTTTAATGAAGAAAAATCAAAGTGTCTCATTGTTACCCATGAGCTGAAATGAGTGGGAAACAATGAGACAGTCCTGGATACTGGGTATATTCTAAATTTTGGCCAAACCTAATGAAAGGACATTGTAGCCCAACTCAATCCCTATGGAACGTCGAAAGAAATTTGAAGAAATATTAGTTTTGGTGTTAATGGCAGCCTACGAGCGAAAAAGTAATTTTTGTCCATAATTTACTTTTACATCCCAGAATCAAACATTTATGAATAACTTTTCAAGGAAGCGTCCATAACCAAAGCCACTATAATGGCAGACGTGTATCCAGTAGACACACCTTTCCCCCAAATATGAGCCTGATTGGTTGAAACTACGACTTGTGACAGCCATTTTATCATTGTTCCCCGTGTCTCATTGATGACTACTCTACCCTATTCGAGAGAGTTGTTGTGAATATTTAAGACTTTACTTTTACGGAGTTAGTTTCATAATAGTAGTTTATGCAACAAGTTGCAAGAAGAGGATTTTTTCAGCACGAGTCGTACATTTATTGGTTCGAATCCCGCGGCGGGCGCTCTAAAATTCTTTGTGTAAATATAGGTATTCGGCGCCGTCGCCCCGTGCCATACTTTCATACACTTAGGAGCCCAGGGCGGCGAAGTCCTTGTAGATAAAAAGGAAGACACTAGTGGTTGGTACTAGCAATGGTGGCCGACAGCTATAAAGTCAATTTCGTTTTTTCTTCGTACATTTATTCAACGAGGTTCACCGAGTTGGATAAATACGAAGTGTGCTGAAAAAATCAAGTTTTGCAACGAGTTCCATACAACATTTTTTGCAATTCCGAAAAACACCTATTGAGTGAAATTTTAAGACAAATTTTCATGTATTTTGTCAATGAATCTTTTAAATCAAAAAAATGTTGAAAAGTGTTACTTTTCGAAACAAGTGCTGAAAAGTTCAACTTTTCAGCACACATTTCAGTGCTGAAAAGTAGAACTTTTCAGCATTTATTTTGAAATGTGTTGCTATTTGATTCTGTTATTTCTGGTACAGAAAAGTAGGCTATTTCGTCGTTCAAGAATGACAGGAAAAGTAAGTAGTTTCACGACGGAATTGCAAAAAAAATTATTAAGTTTAGTTAGTAACCAAAAAAATAAAAAAGTATAAAAATTAAAATTTCGAACCATGGATTCAACATTTTTGTAAAAAAAAAGTGTTTTAAATTGCATTATACACCTATTCAGTTGTTCTGCAATTATTAGTTTCCAAAATATCTAAGCATTGACGAAAATTTTATTTTTGGGTTTTTTTTCTTTGCTGTACATCGGAATTTCATATAAATTCAAAACATTTTTTAACTAGTTTAAACATGCTAAATATGATTATCAATGCAGAAAAATGCATTTTAGATTGTTTTCAGTTGATTATAGACTTCTATTTCAATGGAAATTTTGAAATTATTGGAAAACATATATTTTTCGGAACAATTTCGAAGGGGGGACATAGTCTTTGGAAAATATTTGAAACGGCCTAACTGTTAGTTTACCCAAATGTAAAGGTGTTTGACCTTTCGATAAACACTACATATTACGAAATGTCTCAGATGTCGTAATAAACAACACCAAAAAACACAGCTTCCAACCTTCAGTACTTTTCGTGTGCCAATTTCATGCAGCAAAAAAAAATTAGATAATACTCGCCGTCGTCGTCGTCTCCTGCCGAGGGTGCTTGCATTATACGGAAGACAGGGCAAAAAAAAGGAATCCCCATCATCAACGGCAGCGCCAATGAATGAGGGTAGCCGGATGACTCTCCTGCTTTGTCAGACGTGCGCGTACGAGGAGCTGGCTATTACTTAATCTCGTACGTTCAGTTTACCTGGGTCAACGAAAGCGAGAGTAATTTCCATCGTACACAAAGTGTTTTTTTTTGCGCGCGTGTTTGTACCTACATCGCAGAAGAAACATTTTGCCGGGTTAGGCAACGACGACCACGTACGTTGGCTTACCACAAGAATGAAAGTGGTGAATGGTGAAAGTGGTCTTGACAAACTTAACGAGATTGGTAGGGTTATGAGTTTTTTTTGTAAAGTTTTGTCAATTATTATTGTATAATGTATTAAGCTGGATTTGAAAATTATGCAATTATCAATTGATTCAGGGTTTTGAACACTCGTCTGTACAATAAAAAATAATGTGTGCCAAATATGGTGTACATTTGTTGAGGAAAGTTAAATCTCATAACCTTATAGGGAAACACGGAAACTCTTCAATGTATAAATGAACATTTCACCATTATTGGGATAAACCGGAGAAATGGCATTGGACACGGCTTCCGTCATTGCCACTTGAAAGTCCAAGTGTGTCAAGTAGACGGTTATATCACTGTCTGTTGCAATGTATTTACTTTTATGAAAGTGTTTGAACTTACTTTCAGAGCTGATTTTGGGAAAATTTAGTAATTGGTTTTAATCATCTACAACCAACCAACCTTTTTCATGTAACTGACGCTAACTCATTAGAACATTAAACAAACGTACCGTTTCATCTGGATGCAATAGCTCGTCGGTTTCAGTTTCGCGAATCATAAACACCACCAGCGGATAGGCAAGTCGCGGTGGGGCACCTAGCAGAAGGGGTGGCTTTGGCGACTTTAATGCTACCACCGTTTCGCTGTGAGGTTGTTGACATCTGCAAGTAAAATAGAGTTTATGAGAGAGCGCAAAAGACGCTTGAGCTGGAAACGTTAAGATTTAAGCAGAGTTTGCTCATGAAATAGAAAAATAAATAAAAGAGGCGAATAAAAAGTCAGGGTTGTCCTTAAACTAACTTTTTTTGAATTTGGGAGTTGAATCAAAAACATCAGAAATAATAAATTAAAGCATAAGAAAATCCCAGTAGATTGATAGAATTCTAACTAAATTAAACTCCACCTCTACAGAGTAAAGATCCAATTGAGAAAAAATAAACATTAAAGCTCTGATAGTTTTCCCGTATAGTACTAAACCTAACCTCACATTTGTAGCGAGCTGTTGGCAGTGCGCCGAGTCCACTATCACCGAAAGTCGTGTTTGTTCCCGCAGTTCACTCCAGGTTCGCCACAAGGACATATGAAGTTCACGTATCGAAACGGCCCAAAATGCGGCCATCTGGTACTTAACCTGGCTGGAAACAGCTAACCGAACCTCTGTAAAGAAACAAAACAGAAAACGAAGTGCATTTGATGTTCTTAAGACTATACAAATCTAAATATTATTTCGAGTCAGCTAAAAAAAAATATCACATTGATTGCGGAACTTCTGTTTAAATATCTGGCCACCGGATATTCGTGAACCCAATCCGATGAACCCATGAACACAGTTTATACTAACAGGCTATTCTTACGAATAAAACAACAAATTACAAACATACATTTCATGGAAATTTTCTTTTCCAAGTCGTTTAATTTTATGGGTCACACCAGCAATCTAAGGATTTTAGTAAAAATGGTTTTGGCTGTGGTATCTAGTACACAGAAAAAAATGATGGTAATATTCATCAGGAAATGTTGACAGATTTAAAGTACAAAAAAATAATTTTACCCCAGAAAATGATGCATTTTCATTAGTTTTTGATGAATATTCGTCAGGTTCACATTTTTACACATTTTTTATGTAGTATTACTAAAAAAAAAAAGAGGTAATATTCAACCTACCAAATTTTCAACATTCCAAAATTCAACTTTTTTTCTGTGTGTCCGCTTTGTAAGCGGATGATTCTGGGTTCGATTCCCATCTTCCCAACCTTCCATCGGATGAGGAAGTAAAATGTCGGTCCCGGCCTTGGTTGTTGTTAGGCCGTTAAGTCATTCCAGGTGTAGGAGTCGTCTCCATGCCATAAGTACAAACAACACACCAAACCAAGCCTACTCCGGTGGAATCGCTGGCGGCGGTTGGACTCGCAATCCAAAGGTCGTCAGTTTAAACACTGGGGTGGAAGGTTCCTTGGAGTAGAAAGAGGTTTGGGTGCTATCCCCATTCAAGCCTTCGGACTCCTAGGTTCGAGCAGAAACTTCTTAGCAGTAGTAATAAAACCAATAAAACGCGTGGTTGCTGTTTGGTAGTTCGGATACAATGTGCTTCCCTGTTCGTGGACTCGCTCTTAAGGTTTCCCAACAACATGGTTGAGCTCAACTGCCTCAAATTGTAGATTTAAATTAACATTATGATGATCTGTAAGTTCATTGGCCAAATAAGAATTTGCGGAAGACATTTCAGAGGATTTGAAATAAACACCTGCTGGGAAGCTTTGCCTGAGACCTGATGCTAAACATATATTGTTGTTTTCGGCATTTATGGTTTATTTTAATGAAAAGAATCAATATGAGCAGCTACAGGATTATTTTCCAAAAAATTAAATAAGACTTATTATATTTTGATTTGTGCCCCTCTGAAATGTTATTCCCGAAACAGCGCCACCAAACATTTGGTGGCGGCTTCAGCAAGCTACGTCAGTATTAAAGTGCCTAATAGAAAGTGGGGACACGGAAAACTGTGAACCCAGCGATTTTCTGTCAAAAAATTGAGCACCTCCAAGATCTTACAGATAAGGTGCTTACAATCTCTACTTCTTCCATAGGTTTTGTCAAAAAATGAACACCTTCCATTTAAACGCTTGGTAAATTTTGAGTGACCAACTGTGAGTGGCATTGCATTTTGAGTGCCTTGTCCTCACTTTCTATTAGGCACTTTCTCCCAGGTTCGGATAGGAATGTTTATTCTGACGTTTGTGTGAGACAAGGTTTTGGAGTGTAAGGTTTGGCAGTTCCGGTACACGGTGAATTACGGTTAGGCAAATTGCACATTTATTCTACACTCAACATTCCGCCTCAATTTGCTATTCCTAGCATCTCCCTCAGCTTCCTGAATCGTGGTGCCGCTAATCCCTTTGTCATGAGATCGGCGACTTGCTCCTCCGTTGATAGGTACTGCACACGCAGCTTACCGTTGTCGATCAGCTCTTTCACGAACCGATACTGGACGTCGATGTGCTTCATCCTCTTCAGCTTGCGTGGATCAGCCGTGACAGAGATGCATGGCTGATTGTCCTCGTAGACGGTGACCGGATGGGGCACCTCGTACTCGATGGACGCCAGCAGGTTCAGCATCCACATCACCTCGCAGCTTGCTTGGCAAAGTGACATCAGCTCGGCTTCCGTCGACGACAACGCCACAGAAGTTTGCTTGCGCGTCGACCAGTTCACGGTTTGGCCGTGTAGCTTGAGCACGAACCCGGACACAGACTTCCTGTCGGTGGGGTCGTTTCCCCAATCAGCGTCCGCAAAAGCTTCGACTCCGACCGCCGAATCCGTTCGCTGGTAGACCAGCTTGTAGTCCAGCGTCCCTTGAAGGTACCGCAGTACGCGCTTCAAGTGGACCCAGTGCTCCTCGGTTGCACTGCTTTGGAAACTGGCGAAGTAGTTGACCGCCGGACAGATATCCGGTCGAGACGTCACGGTCAAGTACATCAAGCAACCGACCAGTTCCTTGTACGGCTTGTCGGTGAGTTCCTTCGGATCACCTCTCTCGAGCTTCAAGCGCGGTTGCATCGGCACTGGAGAAGACTTGCAGTTTTCCATGCCGAATCGCTTGAGAACTCCCAGCGTGTACGCCTTCTGATCGATGGTCAGAAGGCGGGGCCTTCCTGTCGCGATCAATCCGCAGTCCGAGAAAGATCTTGGCCTCCTCCATATCCTTCATCTCGAACTCCGTGGACAGCTTACCCTTCAGGGCCCGGATCGCCTTCAGGTCGTTCCCGGCGATCAAAATGTCATCCACGTAGATCAGCATGTACGTGACGACACCATCCGCCTTCCAGTGGTACAAGCACAAATCGTGTTGGCTCCGCTTGAACCCCAACTTCGTCACGTAGTCGTCGAATCGTCGGTTCCAGTTCCTGGAGGATTACTTCAAGCCATAGTTTGATCTGTTCAGCTTGCAAACAAGGTCCTTCCTCCTCTCAAAACCAGGCGGCTGGCACATGTAGATGTCCTCGTCCAGCGAACCGTTCAGGAAGGCGCACTTGACATCCATTTGGTGGAGATGCCAGCCTTCGTGATTCGCCAGGGCCAAGAGTATCCGCAACGTCGCCATCTTCGCCACCGGTGAGTACGTTTCGGAGAAATCGAAGCCCGCCCGCTGAGTGAACCCACGTGCCACGAGCCTTGCTTTGTACCTCTCCACGGTTCCGTCACCGTTTTTCTTGACTTTGAACACCCATTTGTTGTCAACGATCCTCGCTCCGTCAGGGGGCGCCACGTGTCGTTCTTCGCCAGTGAAGTGAGCTCTTCCTGAATGGCTTGCTCCCACTTCGGCCAATCCTGTCGCTTCCGCAACTCACCGACGCTCGAAGGAATCTCGTCAACGTACTCTTGAGCACACAGCGCAAACACGGTCATGTCGAAGTCGGCATGCCATGCCGGGGGCACAATCGTACGCTTTTCTCTTCCTTCAGTGTCACGTTGCGGACTGGGTCCAGCAGGCGTCAGTACCGGGACAGGAACCACTTCGTTTTCTTCGGCACTTTCTTCACCAGTGTTGTACTCGGACTCCGCCTCCGAATCTTCTGGCAGCGCTGGTTCCACCGGCCGCGCCGGTTCGACTTGCTGCACTGGTTCCACCTGGCGAACGACACTTTTCTCCACAACGACCCGCTCTTCACTTGCACTGTGTTCTTCTTTTTCTTCATCTTTTGTGAACACTAGCTCGCTACCTCCCGAAACATGGCCATACGTAGTACCTTCTTCCAGCACACCTCCCTATACAAGTACACCTGGAGATCACCAAACGACACGGAGACGCAAATCGACCATGTTCTCATCGATGGTCGGCACTTCTCGGACATAATCGACGTCAGAACCTACCGTGGCGCGGACATCGACTCGGACCACTACCTGGTGGTGGCAAAGCTGCGCCAACGCCTGTCTGAGGTCAACAAGATCCGGTACCGTCGCCCGCAGCGGTATAATCTGGAGCGGCTCAAGGATCCTGAGGTCGCTACCCAGTACGCGCGGGAACTCGAAGCTGCGTTGCCTGACGAGGGTGAGCTTGCCGAAGCCCCTCTGGAGGCCTGCTGGAGCCATATGGAAGCAGCCATCAACGCAGCGGCATCGAGCGCCATCGGGTACGTGGACCGAGTTCGACGGAACGGCTGGTTCGACGAGGAATGTCAGGCGATTTGGGACGAGAAGAAAGTAGCGCGGGACAAGTGGCTGCTGCACAACACCCGTGGGAACAAGGAGTCGTACAAACAGTTGCGAAGACAGCAAACCCATCTCTTTCGGGACAAGAAGCGCCGCCTGGAAGAGTTGGAGTGCCAGGACATGGAACAGCTGTATCGCTCCAACGAAACGCGTAAGTTCTACAAGAAACTCAGTCAATCCCGGGCTGGCTTCATGCCGCGAGCCGAAATCTGCCGGGATAAGGACGGGGGAATCTTGACGGACGAGCGTGAGGTGATCGAAAGGTGGAAGCAGCACTTCGACGAGCACCTGAACGGCCCAGAGGCGGAGTACCAGGGCGACGGGGGAAACGACGTCAGCGGTATGGTGGACGGCGAGGACGAGCCAGTGTGATGTCCAGCGCCACTCACTCTCTCAGCACTCTCATGAGTGCTCTCGTCTGAACCAACCTAAATTGTACATTCCACAGAAATATATGCTCACTCTCAACTAGACTACCAACGCGACAAGTAGTGTTTTATTTTTCTACCCCGAAACCGCGTCCCGTCAACTGGCGACGATTAGGATAAAAGTATATTTTTGATTATTGAACTTATAAAGCGCGTGTCGGCGATAATTTTGCTGATTTTTTACCGTAAGTGGTTTCGGTGCTACAAGAAAAGAAGAAAATTTCGCTGGGTGCAAAGTTTTACGTTTTCATCCAGATTTTTTTTTCTCGCGTGTGCGTTTTTTTTTATCTGAGTTGCCCCAGTAGAAATTAGCGCTAATTAGTGACTAGTGCTATTTTTTCAAAGGAAATTCAATTTTTCTTTGTTTAAAGCTCGTGGGGACGCCAAAGTCCACCATTTTATTCCGAGCGCTGATTTTTGTTTCTTCTCTTTTGTTTGAACCTCCATTGCAGTGTGGAGAGAGAGAGGGTGAAAGTTCTCTTTTGTTTCACGATTACACTGCTTGGGTGTTGGTGAACAAATCAAACGGCGGCGGCAGCGGCAATTTAAGCGTTTGTCGTGTGGCTGTAGTGGTGAACATCCCAACGGCGGCGGCGGCTGGAGCAGAGCTGCTGGTGTGGCTGTAGTGGTGAACAATTCGGCGGCGGCGGCGGCTTGAGCAGAGTCGCTGTGGTTGCTGTGGTGGTGTGGTGACATCAGAGGTGGCGGCGAAGCTTGCACGGTGTGTTGGTTGCGATTTTTTTGGTGGAGTTTTGTTTGATCCGTCTGTGCAAAGACGAGGATTTTTTGTACTGCTGGCCAACGAGATCAAAGGTACTTGATATTGTTTCTGTTTTTTTGTGTATTTTTTTTGTTGGTGATATTTTGCGATTGATTTTTTTTTATTTTGTGTTTAACTTATTTATTCAAGGATGTCTTTGACGGCTACCACCGAACCTTATTTGCCCGGTTCAATTCCATTTAGTCAATACTTGGAACAACTGGAGTGGATTTTTCTCCACAATAAATTGAATAAGACTGATTATAAAACATCGTTTTTGGCCATCTGCGGCCAGGAGGTGTATACAATGTTGAAAAAACTTTTCCCTGGTGAAAATTTAAAAGATTTGAGCTATGACACAATAACAGACAAACTGAAAAAGCATTACGATAAAAGTGATTCAGAGGTGATTCATAGTTTCAAGTTTTGGTCCAGGAAGCAAGGTCAACACGAGAAGGCCGAAGATTATGTGTTGTCGGTCAAGGTTTTAGCCGAACGGTGCTGTTTCGGTGATTTTAGGGACAGAGCCATTAGGGATGTGCTTGTCATGGGAGTGTTTGATAGAGGTTTACAAAAAAGGTTGTTCGACGAGGACAACTTGACGGCGGACAAGGCGGAGAAGATGATACTCAATCAGGAGTTGTCGTCGAACCGCACGAGGATTCTGAACAATGGAGATGATGGTAGAAGTAGCTTGGTGAATCGTTTGGGAAGAAGACCGGATCGTACACCGAACAAGGGAGGTTACCGGAACAGGAGCAGAAGTAACAACAGAACTCGTTCTTTTTCGAGCGATAGGAACAAGAACAAGAGTGATTCTGGGAAGCCAACCTTTTTCTGTACGTTTTGTAAGAAGAACGGACACACTAGGAAATTTTGCTATCGTCTTACTAATCGTAGTCCGCGTAAACCTAAACAAAGTGTTAAATTTGTTGATTCTCCTAAACCTTCTTCAAGTGGCAACGGTCTTTTTAAGCGTTTGAAGAAGGACTTGCACAGTGACGACGACGATATGGCCTGCATGATGATTTCGTCTGTCAACAAGATCAACGAACCGTGTTATGTTGAACCTCTCCTGGAAAACAGACGTATGACCATGGAGATTGATTGTGGATCAGCCGAGAGTGTTATCTCTGAGGATTTGTTTAACAGAAACTTTCGTAATCTTGTCGTTAAGCCTTGTAACAAGCGGTTAGTAGTGATAGACGGCAAGAGGCTGACTGTGTTGGGAAAAGTGACGGTAAATGCTCGTTTAGATGGTGTGCAACAACAATTGGATCTTGTCATCTTGCGTTGCGAGATGGATTTCATCCCGCTCATGGGAAGGACATGGCTGGACGTCTTCTACAGCAACTGGAGATCAGCTTTTTCACGACCATCTTTACCTGCACAAGGTGTGCATGCTGTCGAGAATGATAGTGTTGTTGTTGATTTGAAGAGTAAGTTCTCTACAGTATTTGACAAGGATTTTTCAAGTCCAATTAAGGGTTTTGTAGGAGATTTGGTTTTAAAGCATAATACACCCATTTTTAAAAAAGCATACAATGTTCCTTTGCGTTTGAGACAGAAAGTTATTGATTATCTTGATTGTTTGGAGAAAGACGGCATTATTACACCTGTGGAGGCGTCGGAATGGGCTTCACCTGTTGTAGTTATTATAAAGAAAGATCAGAGTATACGTTTGGTCATTGACTGCAAAGTGTCGATCAACAAGGTGATTGTACCGAATACATACCCGCTTCCACTGGCACAAGATCTTTTTGCCGCACTTTCTGGTTCAAAAATTTTCTGTGCGCTTGATTTAGCTGGCGCATACACGCAACTTTTACTTTCTGACAAATCGAGGGAAATTATGGTCATAAACACAATTAAAGGTCTTTACATTTACAACAGGCTGCCACAAGGAGCTTCGTCGAGCGCATCTATTTTCCAAAAGATTATGGATAAAATTTTGCACGGAATTTCCGGTGTTTTTTGCTACCTGGATGACGTACTGATTGCAGGAGATAATTTTGAAGACTGCAGAGGGAAACTTTATTTAGTCTTGGAGAGATTAGCTAAGGCCAACATAAAAGTTAATCTAAAGAAATGCAACTTTTTTGTAAAACGTTTGCCATATTTGGGACACATTTTGACAGACCAAGGTCTGCTCCCTTGTCCAGATAAAGTCGAAACTATTCGCGAAGCGAAAGCTCCACGAAATGTTTCAGAACTTAAGGCTTTTTTGGGTTTGATTACTTTTTATTCTAAGTTCATTCCCAATTTATCTCCTCGTCTTCACACCCTGTACAATCTTTTGAAGAAGAACGTCAGATTTGAGTGGTCCCAGGAATGCAATCAAGTCTTCAATGATTGTAAACAATTTTTGTTGAAGCCCAATGTTTTGGAATATTTTGACCCTGACAAGCCCGTTGTAGTGGTCACTGATGCTTGCTCGTACGGAATTGGGGGTGTAATTGCACATGAGGTGAACGGTGAAGAAAAACCCATCAGTTTTACTTCTTTTACTCTGAACAACGCAGAAAAAAACTATCCAATTTTACACCTCGAAGCTCTAGCGGTGGTAAGCACTGTGAAAAAGTTTCACAAATTTTTGTACGGGAAAGAATTTAAGATTTATACTGACCATAAGCCTTTGATTGCCATTTTTGGTAAAGAAGGACGAAATTCGATTTATGTTACACGCTTGCAGAGATATGTTCATGAAATGGCAATTTATGAATATGAAATTTTGTATCGACCTGCAGCTAAAATGGGAAATGCTGATTTTTGCTCTCGATTTCCTTTATCTCAGGAGGTTCCAAGGGAGTTGTGTTTTGATTTTGTGAAGAACTTAAATTTTAGCCATGAGTTTCCAGTCGACTATAAGATTATTGCTAAAGAATCTAGCAAGGATGAGTTTATTTTGTTGATTTTAAAGTACATGCGTGAAGGATGGCCTGATCGTATGGAGAAACGTTTTAGAGATATCTACTCCTTGCACAGAGATCTTGAAGAAGTCGATGGATGTGTGCTGTTTCAGGATCGTGTCATCGTTCCCGAGGTCATGAGGGAACAAATTTTGAAACTTTTGCACAAAAATCATTCTGGCATAAACAAAATCAAACAGCTCGCGAGAAGGACTGTTTACTGGTACGGCATGAATGGAGATATTGAAGATTTTGTCAAATCTTGTAAAGTTTGTCATGAAACAACAGCTGTTACCAGGAAAGCACCTTACTCAAATTGGATACCAACAACGAAACCATTTAGCAGGATCCATGCAGATTTTTTTTATTTTGAGAAGAAGGTTTTTTTGGTTGTAATTGACAGTTTCACCAAGTGGATCGAGTTGGAGTACATGAGGAACGGTACTGATCACAGAAAGGTTATCAAAGTGTTTCTTGGGATTTTTGCCAGGTTCGGGCTGCCGGACGTTTTGGTGACAGATGGTGGACCACCGTTTAATGCTGAAGCTTTTGTTAGTTTTTTTGAAAAACAAGGTGTAAAGGTCATGAAAAGTCCACCATATCATCCCGAGAGCAACGGACAGGCAGAGCGATCAGTTCGTTTGGTGAAAGAGGTTCTCAAAAAGTTTCTCCTGGATCCTGACATAAGGAGGTTGGATATCGATGAGCAAATTAGCAATTTTCTATTTAATTACAGGAACACATGCTTAGCCAAAGATCACAATTTTCCTTCTGAAAGAATGCTCTCCTACAAACCAAAAACCTTATTGGATTTGATTAACCCTAAACACAATTTTAAACACAATTTGACGAAATCGCAAGATGATAACACTGTAAACACTAATGATGATAGTCTAACAGAACAATTCACTAGTCTGAAGAATGGAGATCTGATTTATTACAAAAACATTAACCCAACTGACACAAGAAGATGGTTACCAGCCAAATTTCTAATGCATATATCTGCAAATATTTTACAGATCTCTCTTGGCGGCAGAGTACTTTCGGCGCATAAACGCCAAATCAAAATTCCGCAGAATACTCGCCGGAAACAACCCAACATTGTTTTCCGCAGAGAGAGTTTTTCCAAATCGCAACCACCACCAACCAGCAAGCGGCGCAGAGAGCATGAGTTTGAAGATTCCGACAATGATTCGGATTTTTATGGATTCGCAGCAGAGTCCTCGATTTTCGAAGATGATCCGATGGGTGAATCGTCACTGTCGGAAGAAGTTGATCAGCGGAAGCCGGTACGAGAAACACGGCCGATCCGGAGGTCTACGAGGCAGATTAAGAAGAAACAAAAAGTGGATTTCAAATATTTTTAATTTAGTCAAGTGAATTTGCGCTAGGAATTAATTATTAGCATACTGAATTTAGTTTGTTGGAATTCATTTTCTTTCAAGAAATAAGAAGATTTTAAACACATTTTAGTGTATTCGATTTATGTATGAAGTTTTTTAAGGGAAAAGGAGTTGTGATGTCCAGCGCCACTCACTCTCTCAGCACTCTCATGAGTGCTCTCGTCTGAACCAACCTAAATTGTACATTCCACAGAAATATATGCTCACTCTCAACTAGACTACCAACGCGACAAGTAGTGTTTTATTTTTCTACCCCGAAACCGCGTCCCGTCAGCCAGCACCCACGATGAGGGAAGTTAAGGATCCCGATCTACAAGAAGGGGGACAAGTTGGAATGTGAGAACTATCGAGCCATCACTATTCTCAACGCGGCCTACAAAGTGCTGTCTCAGATCATCTTCTGTCGTCTGTCGGAGCGAGCAAAGGATTTCGTTGGGACGTACCAAGCCGGTTTCGTGGAGGGGAAACCGACGACGGACCAAATCTTTTTGCTACGCCAAATCCTCCAAAAATGTCGCGAGTACCAGATCCCGACGCACCACCTGTTCATCGATTTCAAAGCCGCGTACGACTCGGTCGATCGCGAAGAGCTATGGAAGATCATGTACGAGAATGGCTTTCCCGGGAAGCTGATCAGACTGGTGAAATCGACGATGGACGGGGCACGGTGCAGCGTGAAGATTTCGGGAGCGATGTCCGACCCGATCGAATCGCGCAAGGGACTGCGACAAGGCGACGGTATCTCCGGCCTCTGTTTCAACATTGGGCTTGAAGGTGTTATGAGGCGGGCGGGCTTCAACATGCGGGGCACGATCATCAACCGGTCCAACCAGTTCATCTGCTACGCCGACGACATGGACATTGTCGGCAGAACGTTCGAGGATGTGGCCAGGCGGTACACCGAATTGAAGCGGGAAGCGGATAAGGTTGGATTGAAGGTGAATGTTGCGAAGACGAAGTATCTGCTGGCAGGAGGAACCGAGTCCCTTAGGACTCGCATAGGACCGAGCGTGACGATCGACGGCGACGAGTTCGAGGTTGTGGAGGAGTTTGTGTACCTCGGATCGTTGGTTACGTCGGACAACAACTGCAGCAGAGAAATTCGGAGGCGTATCATCACCGGTAGTCGTGCCTACTACGGACTCCACAAGACCTTACGGTCTGGTCACCTTTCCCGGCGTACAAAGTGTACCATGTACGAAACGCTGATAAGACCCGTCGTCCTCTACGGGCACGAGACGTGGACGATGCTCGAGGAGGACCTGCAAGCGCTTGAAGTTTTCGAACGGTGAGTGCTTAGGACGATCTTTGGCGGCGTGCGTGTGAACACTGTATGGAGGAGAAGGATGAACCACGAGCTGGCGCAACTCTACGGCAAGCCAAGTATTCGGAAGGTCGCCAAGGCTGGCCGAATCCGGTGGGCCGGACACGTCGCAAGAATGCCGGACGCGCTGGATGCGCGCCAACCGAACCAGACTATCAATCCGGTGAAGTTGGTGTTTAATTCGGAGCCGGTTGGAAAGCGGCGGAGGGGGGCGCAACGTGCGAGGTGGTTAGACCAAGTGGAGGAAGATCTGAGAAGTGTGGGAGTTCCGAGTCGGAATTGGAGAGTAGCAGCCCAAGACCGAGTTCAGTGGCAGCGCATCTGGAGACAGCTCATGACCCGGAGGTTGTACGAGCAGTAAAAGTAAGTAAGTAAGAACACTAGCTCGTTGAACACAACATCTCGCGCAGTGAAGATCTTCTGGCCGTTCCACACTCGATATCCAGTCGGCCCGTACCCCATGAACTTCACTTTCTCCGTCTTCGAATCCAGCTTCTTGCGCCGTTGCTTCGGCACGTGCGCGTAGCAGTCGCTGCCGAAAACCCGCAGGATCGACACGTCCGGTTTCTTGCATGGCCAGTCTACTCTCCGCCGTTGTCACACCGGAGTCGTGAAATCCGCTTGCCGAAGTACGCCGTGGCCATCGCTTCGTACTCGACGAACTTCTCCAGCACTTCGTCCTTGGTCTTGAGCAAGTAAACAACGGCCAGATGCGTAAAATCGTCAGTGAAACTTACGAAATACGCATTGCCGTCCCACGTCACGGGTGTGACGGGGCCACAGACGTCGCTGTGCACAACTTCCAGTGGACGCCGAGCGCGCTTCTCCGCCAGCTTCCGGAACGGTTCTCGTGTCTGCTTCCCGGAGATACAGCACTCGCAGATCACCTTCTCGGCACCGTTCTCAATCTCCGCGATGTCCATGCCGTCGACCATCTGCTTCCGCACGAGCTTCTGTAGATTCTCGTTCCCCAAGTGGCCGAATCTGTGATGCCACAGCTCCAACTTCCGGCACACCCGGCCAGACACCATCGCTTGTCCATCGGATTCCCGGCGCCGAAAATCCATGGCATACAGCTTGCCGAACTGTCTTCCGGTGGCAACGACGTCCCCGTCTCGCTCGACGAAGATTTTTCCTTCGTAGAAGATCACTTTCTTGCCGCTGTTTTCGAGGCGTCGCAGCGACAACAGGTTGAGGGTGAGCTCCGGGATAAACAGCACATCCTCTATCGCGATCTCGATCGTTTCACCACCAACCGTGGATTGGATATTCACCCGGCCCTTGTGCCAAGCCAGCAGGTTGATTCCGGCCTTCGCTGTTTGTATCACTACCGGATCCTCCAACTCCTGCAAGCTCTCGAACATCTCCTTGTCGTTCGACATATGCTCGGAAGCTCCGCTGTCCAAATACCATCGAGAATCTTCTCGCGAGCTCACGGCCGCGACTTCTTGCACGTCCGCCACGAACGACACGGGATTGGATCCCAGGTTCGCCTTGTGCTCCGGCTTCTTCCGCTGTTCCGGCTTCTTGTCGTTCCGCTTCGGACACTGGTTCTTCTTGTGCCCGACGCCGCCGCAGGAAAAACACTTGAACTTCGGCTTCGAATGGCCCGCAAAAGCAGCGTCTTCCGTTTGTTGTTCTGCACGCTTTCCCTTCTGCTTGGCCTCGAAATCCAGATAGTTCCGCCGGACGACGTCCATCGTCAGTTGGTCCGACATTACGCTCATGGCCGTCGTGACGGTGTCGTAGGAATCCGGCATCGTCAGCATCAGATGGCAGATCGTGTCCTCCTCGTCCATTTTCGCACCAGCACCCTTCAGCTCCCGGACCAGCTTGTCGAATTTCAAAAAGTGGTCCTGCAGGGGTTCCTTTTCGTCGAACTTCATCGTCAGGAGCTGCTTCTTCAGCAGGTACCGGTTCGTGGTGCTTTTCCGCTCGAAAACTGCGCACAGCCCGTCCCAAATTTCCTTCGGGCTCTCCTTTCCCTTGACGTGCTCAAGGTGGCTGTCCGCGACGCGTTCGCGCACCGGTCGTCCTCCTTCATCCGCCGTGCCTTCAAAACCTCCTTGGCTGCCGCTTGCGCGTCCCCTTCTGGAACGTTCCAGAAGTCCTCCTCCTCGGCCGCTTTCTCGATGCAGTGCCTCAGTCCCAACGTCTTCAGGTACCGGAGGACCCGGGTAACTCCAGTTGCTGAAGTTGCTGCCATCGAACTGCCGAATCCGGACGGTTTCAACTTTTTCGCCCATCGCGCACGACTTTCCGCCAAACTTTTCGCACGAACTTTTCCCGAAACTTTCTAGGTTATGGCTGGGGCCCGTAACCTCTTAGCAGTAGTAATAAAACGCGTGGTTGCTGTTTGGTAGTTCGCTGGGTCAAACGGAGAGAATCTTCTGTCTCAGTTTTCACGCTATCTCTCGAGTTCTCCATTCTGCTCTCACAACCGCAAGCTTATGGAGGTGGAGGTAGTTCGGATAGGAATGTTTATTCTGACGTTTGTGTGAGACAAGGTTTTGGAGTGTAAGGTGTGGCAGTTCCGATACACGGTGAATTACGGTTAGGCAAACTGCACATTTATTCTACACTCAACAAAACTTACAATAGAGACCACAAAAGATCCGGGGGTCGTTAATGTGGATGGTTTGATTTTTTTGACCTACCGTAAACTGGGGTCAATCGGGACACATGGGGCGAATTGGGACAGCAGTTTTAACCATGTTGGAGCACAGTATTTTGATTTTTCTGGTTGGTTTCAGTTAGAACAGACTCAGGCCAACAAAATGTGTACGTCCATTTCCAAATTTAAAAGCTTTAAGTACTCTAAAACTGCTGTCCCTATTCAGACTGTAGTCCCGATTCACCCCAGATTACGGTACACAGAAAAAAAATAATGGTAATATTCATCAGGAAATGGTGACAGATTTTGTGGCAAAAAAAAATTATTAACTTTAACCCAGAAAATGATGAATTTTCATAAGTTTTTGATAAATATTCATCAGTTTCACATATTTTTTTATGTAATATTACTCAAAAAAAGAGGTAATATTCAACCTACCAAATTTTCAACATTCCAAAATTCAACTTTTTTTTCTGCGTATTAGCGTTAATAAAGGGGACAAGATCGTTCTGAGCCATCCAAGGATGTTAACGACAACCTTCTTAATCTAAAAAAAAATCAAAAAATCAAATTATTCGCTCTACAGCATTGCCTTGGCGTTCTCGATTGCGAGATTCCTACTCGAAACTAAGTGTTCGAAGGCTTGATTGTTGAGGCAATAGGCCCCCAAAACCAAAGCTAAAAACTCGATTCGCCACCTACATTTGAGTAAGAGAACTTTGGTGCAAGGTTACGTTTACGTTTTTGCGCGATAAGTGCAAAGGGGAGTGAAAACTATTTTAAGGTTTTTTAAAGAAAATTGATCTTTTGGAATAAAATAAAGTTAACAGGAGGTAAGAAATAAAAAGTTCTATCGACTGACTTTTTGATTTTTTTTGCTTAGTTGCCTTTTTCATTGAAAATTCTGAGATCCGGATTGAAAACGCGAGAATGAGGTTAGATTGCTAATTTCGAAAATCATTCCAATTATCATTTTTCAAGCAGAGCTTTGCTTTTATGGTAGAAGTGACTTTAAAAAATATTTGTCCACTGGGATAATCTACATTCTTAATTGATTAGTTAGGTTTTGGTTGATTAAAACATTCCCTTATTTTGATTCTGATAATGAATAGGTTAAATCGGCCAGCACAAAAATATTTTCGTTTATATCAATTAAGCTATTTATTTCTTACCTGAAAATGGTATAATTTGCTATGAATGTCGAATTTATGATGAAATAAAACAATTTCAAATTTCAAACCAATTTACTCGCTGTAGGTTATAATGAAAACATCACCCCAAGTTTCAGCGTCCTCTAGTGGGGGGTAATTTTGACGTTTGATTGCCTATTGCAAACCTCTTTTTACATCTTAGCTTCCATCCACCCCGGGATTCGAACTGACGACCTTTGGGTTGTTAGTCCAACTGCCTACCAGCGACTCCACCGAGACAGGACCCAGGGAGACGACTCCTACACCTGGGCTGAGTTAACGACCTAACCTTTAGGTTAGTCCGGGACCAACATTTACTTCCCTTCCGACGGAAGGCGTGATCAGACAAATCTCGTCTCGAAAAATGCCACCGGGACCGTCTGGGATCGAACCCAGGCCGACTAGGTGAGAGGCAATCACGCTTACCCCTACACCACGGTCCCCTTCTTAATCTAATCTATAATATACGCAGCCAGTCCGATGGAAGCTTGCTGTAAAGTCTTAGGGTTAGATCTAGACCGAGCCACGTAGCCTAGTGGTAACGCTTCCGCCTAGTAAGCGGTAGATCGGGGTTTAAATCCCGGCTCGGACCAACACAACTGGTGATCTTTTCTCTTCTGGATTCGATTGCTTAGTAAAGGGAAGGTAGTGTATCGTCACAAACTGGACCTTATCACGACGACACTTTAGGGAGGCGACCTATGGAATGTTAACATTAACCTTAACATGTTAACATTAAGTTGAGAATGAAATTGCCACTGAATCTTTGTAAATGCCGGCCCCAATACTCTTCAAGGGTGTTCCCCTCAGGAACTGGGAAAGATTTTTTTTTTAGGGTTAGATGACCCTCCAAGCACTTTTTTTTATCAATAACAATAATTGCAGTACATCCGAAAACATTCGAAAATGTATAACTAAAATAAAAGCGTTGTGGTTACCACAGGGACGATTCTAAGGACGGACCACATTTTACAGAATTTACAGGGGAGGAAGGATGCGAGGACATACCGTACCATACGCTCCGTTTTTTTTTTTGCATTATTGTTGTTCAAGGATGTCAACGATAACCTTCTCATAATGAATATATTCAAATTTTCTCAGACTTTTGTGACCTTGAGATACGACTACGTTGCTGACCAGAACCGTATAGTATCCTATCATCACATCCGATCACACGCTTCAACGATCTAATAATGTTTCCCTTATCAACAGTATATATGAATGCACTGACAAGTTAAAACTTCAAGAACCTAAACTAGAGCTGGTGCGAATAGCTAACAAACTTTGGCCACCAACGGCGCCCGCCATGTCAGTTTGTAGATCTCTGCACTAATTTAGTTGATCTACATCTATTCTAACTGAAATCAACAACTTGGCTAAAACAGATGTCCCAATTCGCCCCATATGAAAGTCCCTAGTTCTTTCAAGCAGCGCAGGATTGCAGAATATTCTCACTGTAGATGAGGCTTCATATAATTATGAAACATAATATTTCTTTCACGAATAGTGGAATTTGATAGAACCAGAAATCCTTTTTTTGTCGAGAAGGTGACACCATACCGAAAAAAAAAAATTGAATTCATTGTATTTTTCGAATTGTGACCAAAAATGTAATTTTATCGACAAAACCACGCAAATGTTGTTTATTTCGAGATTCTTAAATAGGGGAAATATACCCATTTTATTCAGTCTAAGCCGTTCGACCAATTCTCATCACTTTTGCCGTTTTTCTTTATTAAATCAACATTTTTAGATGTATCAGCAATGGAGAGTTGCTTGCTCACTTTTATTTGAGCTATTTATTACTTTGCAACAGTCAAAAACACATTATGAAAGCTGCAATCCATGATCAAAGTGCTGATAGGCCGATAATATAAATAGGCTGAAAAAGGGTATAGTTCCCCTAAGCTTTCTAAAATTTAGGATTGTTTGAAAAAGTTTGTTCAAAGCTTATAATGTCACTAGATGTTACTACCAAGGTAAACAAACAACAACGGAACCCTCAAATCATTTCGAGCCAAACATTTCATTAGGGCACAAAACCAAAACGTAAACATTTGGGATTATTCCACTATTCCATTCATTAGTACACTCCCTACATGCCCTCCAAGAATCAGATTGATAGCAAACAATTTCCTATTGAAAAAATAAAAAAAAACAAAAAGGCACATAACAATGTTCACTCCAAACCAAAAAAAAGTTCAATTGTGCCCTTTTCTGTTTCGTTAGTTTTTCGTGGTTCAGGAACTTTGTATGTTATAAAGTGAACTTTTCATACATTCTTAACACTAATTCACTTCAAAACAAAGTTTGGTTTACGTTAAGGATTTCTGCAGAAAAAACTTCGTCGAAATACAATATTTAATACGGCCCGCGGCTGCTGTTCAGTACACTTTTGAAGAATTTTTATGTTTCACATAACTTATCTACACCATTCGATCACAAAACTTCACAAATTATCAAAATTTTCGCTGAATTCCTCATTATTTCTAACTAAACAAAAAGGCCCATAAACATCATTAAAAACAATAATCAGGTGACAGCGCTTTAGTGCCCTTTAAGTTCTTTTCGAAATTGCATTAAGAAAGGGCCCATTATGAACAACAGTTGGAAAGTTAAAAGGGCCCAATAGCGAGATTTTTTAAAATTATGAGTTTTATTGCGAAAATCAACATAAATTAAGAAGCATTAAAGCAGAGTTCAGGATAATGATGTGTTTTATCGTATCATCAGTAAAAATACCACCAGTCAAGCTTACTTTTTGCCTTCCTCACCTTACTGAGGAAAGGCTATAAAATCACTCGAAAACTGAACTTCTCAATTAGACCTCCTAGACCCACCTTCATGTATTTTTTTTTTTTTTTCTGTTTGAGTATTAAGACACGGAATCCTGATTACAAGGACTATTGTATCGTGTTACCCATTTTTACTGTTATTAAGCATTTCCAGATCTATAACACAGTTCCTATTGAGAGGAAAGGTGCTGTTCCATCCAGATGCTGTAAACTCCATCCCTTGTGCCTTGTGCGCTATGTATCGCTAGAACCGCGGTGACAATTTTTTCGTGTCATTTTTCAAGCTCTTCCCAGCAGCTATTATTTGCCGCGCGGGGTCTTGTAAAGACAATTGTCTTTTTGCGGTGCTACTCTTGCGGTGTTCCCTTTGCTCTGATCTGGACAATGCGACTGGACTGCAGTGCAATACCGATCGGCTGGGCATTATTTACATGCGAAGACACGAGGAAAGTATTTACACCTTACACCTTCATGTATACCTATCGACTCAGAATCAAATTCTGAGCAAATGTCTGTGTGTGTGGTGGGATGTTGATCAAAAAATTGTCACTCGATTATCTTGACATTGGCTAAACGGATTTTGTCCGTTTTGGCGTTATTCGATCCGTCTTGAGGTCCCATAAGTCGCTATTAAAAAAAAAGCAGTTTAGTTACGTACTTCAAAAGTTATGCTAAAAAAAACAATTTTAACAAAAGTCCGGAAGATTGTAAAAAGGATGGTTTTTGTAAGAAAACCCGTCATACTATACATTTTTAGAAAGGTAATAAAAAGGCCTTTCCAATGCGTCAAAAACATTTAAGATCTGACAACCCTACTAAAAGTTATAAGCACTTAAGTGTTATTTATGCACTTTTTGGAAGCCAGATCTCAGATATCATGATAAAACGTTGTCCGGATCTATCATGCAACCTGTCGATGAACAGGTAATCAAAATCGCTTTCCAACGCGACCAATACATTGAACATCTGACAACCCTATCAAAAGTTATTAGCACTTCAGTGTTATTTATGTACTTTTTGGAGGCCGGATCTCAGATATTTTGATGAAAACTATGTCCGGATCTATCATGCGACCTGTCGTTGGATAGGTAATCAAAAGACCTTTCCAACGCGTTCAAAACATTGAAAATCTGACAACCCTACCAAAAGTTATAAGCACTTAGGTGTTATTTATACAGTTTTTGGAGGACCGATCTCAAATATTTTGATGAAAACGTTGTCCAAATATATCATTCGACCTATCTTTGGATAGGTAATTAAAATACCTTTCCAACGAATGTGAGGAAGGCGCCAACCACCTAAGGGTGGATTAAGTAACGTTTTTAAATAGGAATTGAAACAAGTTGTCCACTTTTTGCCAGCGATTTTCTCGAATCGCGGTTTTTGGTTTTGTGCCCTAATGAAATGTTTGGCTCGATTTAGAGAATCCACTAGGGGGCAGAATGAACGAAATTTGAGCTAAATTGATTATTTCACTCCTGGTAGCTTCACAAATCACGTTTAATGCATCATTAGTTGATTTTTTACTTGTTTTGATGCTCATTTGTAAAAATAGTGTCTTATTACAACATACAAACACTATTTTCAAAAATGTTTGTTTTGGTAAGTGACGATTTTTATAAAAGTGGTCTAACTTCATGGAAACTATGTTAGAAAGGTCCCTTAAGTCATTTCTCGGGTGAGTTTTCAAAAAGCCGTGACCTCCGACACTAAAATTCGGGTTTTACCAAATTATAACAAAATTACATTTGTTTTTAGTTTGGGGCACTTGAAAGACGTGTAGATGAACAATCTTGAGCATTTTTGAAATTGGCATTTCGTAAGTAGGTCGAATACCGATGCAAAAAAGGCTTTATTTACCATTAAGAAATTTTCTTATCTCCCTTCAACGTTGTATTAGACGGAATGACTTGTTTTCTAAGGTGGCCCATTCTTTTTTTTTAACTTCATCATCCCGGTTCGAGAATCGAACTCATGACCTATGGATTGAAAATCCAGCACGCCACTAGTCGAAACCCATCCCCTACCGGTCAGTATTCCCATCCCAGTGAGTAGAATTACTCTTTTAAGGGATCTGACTTTGCCAAGCCAGACAGGAATGAATCGAACCCATCACCTTCCGCTTACAAAGCGAAACCCGTAACCCTACGGCCACGGAAGCTCGGCATTCTGCCCGCACCCTGGAAAAGTAGTCGAAAAACACTTTTTTTTTTAATTCCATAAAAAATAGTTTTAAGCTAAAAAAAATTCATCAATCAAGTATACAACCGTATACAACATTGATGGGAACATCCCAAAGCATAAGCTTACTACACTGAATTCATAAATTTTTATGTTTTTCTATGGTTTTTGACGCATTTTACCTAGACGGACCATTCTGCTCCCCGCACTTACACTTCTTGAAGGCGCTGAAGGAAATTTGGAACTCAATCACATGTGTCTCAAAATTTATATAATTTTGTGAATCAATCATTGACCTCCCAGTTAACAATCGTTGATTGATGATGATTTTCATTCCTGTTTAAGGAAGAAGAAAGTCGAAACCAAAAAGTATCAACACGTGTAAAGTCCTATTCTAAACAATTTGTAAAAGGAATTTTGTGAATCTTATATCGTCGAACCAAAATCATGGCAAAGATGGAAGTCGTCACATTAACAGTATTTGGTAAAGTGGTTCCATGAATATTTTGGTTTTTTAATAGTTTCGATTAGAACAAACACATAACAGCCAAATTAGTAGTATCGGAACGAATCGGACACATGAAACGAATCGGGACAAAAGTTTTAACAGTGTATTATCACAATGTTTCGGCATCTTTCACCATGGATTTGGTTAGAATACACAGCAAAATAAATTTGGGAGGTGTAATTTTAGAAGGTTGAATATTACCTCTTTTATGATGTAATTTTACCTCAATTTAGACTGAAAATGCTACATTACTCCAGAATAGTGGTAAAATTACTCATTTTCAGAGGTAAAATTACACATTTTTTCGGACATAAAAGATGTACCCCTTTCCAGATGTAATATTACCATGATTTTTTTTTCTGTGTAGCCACAGAACAATGAAACTGATCGAATTTGCTAAATAAGTTTTGGAGACTTTCCATAAATTACTAGAAACCCCTTTTCGAGATAGATTGATACAATGAAGGGATGCTATAACAATTGTATTAGACGGAATGACTTGTTTTCTAAGGTGGCCCATTCTTTTTTTTTAACTTCATCATCCCGGTTCGAGAATCGAACTCATGACCTATGGATTGAAAATCCAGCACGCCACTAGTCGAAACCCATCCCCTACCGGTCAGTATTCCCATCCCAGTGAGTAGAATTACTCTTTTAAGGGATCTGACTTTGCCAAGCCAGACAGGAATGAATCGAACCCATCACCTTCCGCTTACAAAGCGAAACCCGTAACCCTACGGCCACGGAAGCTCGGCATTCTGCCCGCACCCTGGAAAAGTAGTCGAAAAACACTTTTTTTTTTAATTCCATAAAAAATAGTTTTAAGCTAAAAAAAATTCATCAATCAAGTATACAACCGTATACAACATTGATGGGAACATCCCAAAGCATAAGCTTACTACACTGAATTCATAAATTTTTATGTTTTTCTATGGTTTTTGACGCATTTTACCTAGACGGACCATTCTGCTCCCCGCACTTACACTTCTTGAAGGCGCTGAAGGAAATTTGGAACTCAATCACATGTGTCTCAAAATTTATATAATTTTGTGAATCAATCATTGACCTCCCAGTTAACAATCGTTGATTGATGATGATTTTCATTCCTGTTTAAGGAAGAAGAAAGTCGAAACCAAAAAGTATCAACACGTGTAAAGTCCTATTCTAAACAATTTGTAAAAGGAATTTTGTGAATCTTATATCGTCGAACCAAAATCATGGCAAAGATGGAAGTCGTCACATTAACAGTATTTGGTAAAGTGGTTCCATGAATATTTTGGTTTTTTAATAGTTTCGATTAGAACAAACACATAACAGCCAAATTAGTAGTATCGGAACGAATCGGACACATGAAACGAATCGGGACAAAAGTTTTAACAGTGTATTATCACAATGTTTCGGCATCTTTCACCATGGATTTGGTTAGAATACACAGCAAAATAAATTTGGGAGGTGTAATTTTAGAAGGTTGAATATTACCTCTTTTATGATGTAATTTTACCTCAATTTAGACTGAAAATGCTACATTACTCCAGAATAGTGGTAAAATTACTCATTTTCAGAGGTAAAATTACACATTTTTTCGGACATAAAAGATGTACCCCTTTCCAGATGTAATATTACCATGATTTTTTTTTCTGTGTAGCCACAGAACAATGAAACTGATCGAATTTGCTAAATAAGTTTTGGAGACTTTCCATAAATTACTAGAAACCCCTTTTCGAGATAGATTGATACAATGAAGGGATGCTATAACAATAACTGCTATTACCTATTAGAAAACTGGTTTTAAAAAATGTCTCTGGTCCCACTCGTTAGCCAGACCTATTATTTATCATTCTGAGTGAGCTGTAATTAGTTCAAATGAGACACACTGCGATGATAAACGTGAGATATGTCACGTACGCGTATTATTTGTACTATCAGGTTGTTGGATGAAGAACTCGATATTTTTAAAGCCGAAAGCATAACAATTGCCGAAAAGTTGATTTGAGAATCACGTATCGCTGAATGCAGAAATGCAGATTCTTGGGTGTAGTCGTTTGTACTTCCTTTTTTAAACTTTTGTCCACGATATGCATTCATAATGTGTTTAGTAAGCAAATGATGCATAAAACTGTCCAACAGAAATGTTTCGTGACTCAGAAACCACAGGATTTGTCTCAATCTCAAATCTCAATCCATGTCTAGCTTTGATTCAAATGTTGATAAGTATGTAAGCTGAGAATCGCTGAAATATTTGTACTCTCGAACACACCTCAAACACTGGGATAATAAAATTAATAAAAATGATTTAGCTGAGAATAGGGGCCCGTTCTAAGAATGCAGATTTAGATTCAGCGGGAAAACTACAACAAGATATTCTAGTCAGTTTGTTACTTAACAAAAGATAATGAGGATATTTGAAAAATATACAATTGAATTGATTTGATTGATTGATTTGATCAATTGCTTTTTACTGAAACTCAAATATAACCGTCAAATTGGTGTTAGCTTACCTTCAAAAGAGTTGTTTCCTGTCTCCAACAGGCGAAAGGTGAACGGTATGTGAACGCGCGTCATTTTCAGCCTGGGCACTTGCACATTAGGGTTCGTGGGTATCGTTGAAGGTCGCAGAGTGTCGTCAGCTTGTACTCGCAGTATAACAGCAGCCCTGCAAAACAAGGATAGGGATGACGTCAAATCGATTAGATTTTATATTCTTTTTTAATTTAAATACACAATTTTATTTGAAATTTTGATTTTTTTTTAATTATAACTTATAACTTATTACAGACAAGCCGCAAACCATCACCGTCAAGCACTGACCTAATGTGTAAAATTTTAGCAAAAGGTATTTTTATCAAAAACTGGTTTGAATAGCCGCAAATGTTGTCCCCAAATACACGGAGGAAAAAAAGCCATCATCGCGAGACAAGCCAGCGCCGTGGCCCGACTCAATGACAGGACCTTGTGTGAAATTCAAGGTACTCTCTGTCCAGTTTTACAGCATCTTATGGTGAAGTGATCTGCTTGTTTAGCTGTAGTTAAAACGGGAATCTTTAAACAAATATATTTTCCTTTGATATCTTAATTATAATGCTACCAAAATACCACAAGATATATTTTTGCAGATATTTGACATTGACAATTTAATTGTTGTTTTTTTCAAATATTGCGGGAAAAGACGACCTCTCAGATGCTATGATGATGGAATAATAAATTAAAAAAAAACGAAATCGACGTAACACCTTATAATGTGGCCCTCTTAAACCTTGCGGTTTGGTCAACGGATCTACAGGCGTGTATCGTTCTTATTGCGACAAGACTCCGCACGGGGAGAGGGCACCGAATACCTATATTAACAATTAGAATTTTTGCGTCTGCTTCGGGATTCGAACCGGCGACCTCTGGATAGTGAGTCCAGTGCGCGGTCCGCTTGATCCACACAGGCAGACCGAAATAATAAATAAAGAATGAACAAATAGTGCAACCAATTGAAGGTCACGCTTTTCAAAGAGAGCCACCAAAATATCTAATCCAATTTTCAAGGTTCAGAATAAACACACTAGTGTTTGATACGACGGCAAAGCAAGGCCAACCTTCACTGTTTGTATTTGAAAACGAAAACGGCTCATGTGCATCGAAGCGCGATTGATAGAGAAAAGGTGAACGTACGATGCACAAACAGGTTTGACATATAGAAAAATTTAGCTTTCTATGCCATTGCCTGGTCGTGGAGTTTTATTAACTGCCTTTATCACAAGTTCTAGTAACGTTGTTACTTTTCCGCATTACTTTCAAATGTTTATATCCACGACTTCCCTATTCTTCTTTCTCGAGAGTTTGTTTCTTTGTTTAAAATTTTCATTTTGTGACAAGTTTTTGTTGGATTAGGATTGGCTTGGTTTCCATTAAAATATTAGATTGGTTAAGTAGTTCAAAAATTACGTTTAAAAACTTAATAGACTAAATACCGGAAGTTACACGGCATGTCGTGCAATTGGATGAAAAGGACGTTTGGAACCCTTTTTAGATTCTAATCCTCTAAATTTTAGAGGATTTCTCATGAGACGAAACGAACTCATGCCAAATAAGACCCACAAGAAATGGAAGTGGGGTAAAACGGGCATTTATGTTTGAGGGTCAATAAACATTGAAAATCTCAAAATTGCTCGCATTATCTTAAAACTCGACGAAACCTAATGGTCTTTATTATCAATTGCAGTTTCATTATTATTGGGTCCTAAAATGAAGCTTAGAATGCTGATATTATTGTTTACAGCGATAAAGCTTATTTTTCTGAGTACAATGGCCCTTTGTACGACAACAAAGATTTTTAAATGGATTTTTAAATCAATTTTGAAAAATAAACCTCGCTGTCCTTCTTGACAGAAAATGCATTAAAATAAAAAAAAAGTGATCAAAAATGGTTTTTAGGTGTGTTTTTAATCGTTGTGCATCAAAATTTACATAGAGCTTTAGGACCCTATTTTATGATTTTTCTCCATGCGAATGCGAATGCGAATTTTATGATTTTTCTGTAACAAAGTTTTAACACCTTTAACTTTCGGCCCAGGTCTTCAAAACAAGAAGGACTCTTATTTTTTAGAATACAGTCAAGACTCGATTATCCGATGTCTTGTATGTGATTTCGGATAATAAAATAACGAACAAAGACATTTTTTAATTTTCTTGTTTTTAAAATCAAATTTGAGTTGAGTGCATTTTTTGAACATTTTAACATCGCCATTTTGGCCGCCAACTTAGGTTAAACATTCTTATTCTCTTTAGAGGAGTATTGGGTGAAAGTGAAATTTTGCCGAGGCCTTTGGATAATTGAGTCTGGACTGTACTATGCTTTTTGTAGTTAGACTTGTTTCTAGTGAATTAATGGATGTTTTGGTAAAAACACATTCACTAAGATTTAAAAATGTTTTTTTTTTTCATAATAATAAACGATAAAAGTATCTCAAAATCTCATTTCTCTCAAATGTCAAATTTGTCAGATACTCAGTTGCCTTCCCCCTTTAATACTGGCTCGAAAAATCAGGAGACAAACATATTTTTTTTTATCAAAAATAAACTTTAATATTTCAATGGGAATAAACGTGCATCAGCGTCAATTCAAAATGCATTTTCCTGCGTTGATTATCATTCGTAAATATTTTGAAATTTACTGAAATATACACAGTACAGTACTGCAAAAAGGGTTCCTTTTCGCAAAAAAATAACTTTCATCGAAACTTAGAGTTTTATAAACAAACGATTGCAAAACAACTGTACTGGTGTATAATGCATTTTATAACACTTTATTCATTTAAATGTTGAAACTTCAATCATCGTGCTATCAACGGGGTTACAACAGAGCATCGTCCTTTTTTTGTTAATTTGGTAGTTTGTATTTATCAACCTTAAAGCAAGCAACAGAAAGAAGATCGACGACTAGGTACAAAAAAAACCACTTGATCCAACCCGCACACATAATACAAGATGAATGTTGTTAACGGGGAGGGCCTAAGAATGTCCACTAGTCAAACTGGATCATTGATTGAACGTTGTTCTTGGTGCTGCTACACGAGAGACCGGCCTGTCCAGTTTGTAGCGTCATAGCAGCTTGGTCGGCAAAATTGGAGGTGAGATTTGAAACTTGTTCTCGAAGTTTGTGGCGTGGGCAATGAAAATCAGAATGAGCAAGCCGTGCTTTTAGGATCTCACTGAACGCCACCAAAAAGTGTTCAGAATTCAGCACAAAAACCCACCGCGTGCCATAAAGAGTATCGAGCGCGACACCGTCTAATCATATAATTGGGTACTGAAGCCCTATGTAAATTTTTATGTACAACGGTAAAAAACACGATTAAAAACCATTTCTGATCACTTTTTTTTCATTTTAATGCAATTATTTTTTTACAAGACAACATTTTTTCGATGGATCAACTATGGTCCCCTTGGAACGAGCTGTCAAGTAGGAGCTTTTCTGTCAAGAAGGACCGCGAGGTTAATTTTTCAAAATTGATTTAAAAATCCATTTTAAACTCTTTGTGGTCGTACAAAGGGTCATCGTACTCAGAAAAATAAGCTTTATCGCTGTAAACAATAATATGAGCAATCTAAGCTTCATTTTAGGACCCAATTGACATTTTTCCTTAGAATGAGCTGGTGGTGTTCTTTGAATTGCAAGAGAATCTGGGCGAGCGACGTTCAGTTCAAGCTGCAGGATTTTCATCCACACGACGATGCCAACAGCAATGTGGTTGACCACATCCACCAGCTGACAAACAAATGGCCTTGAACGCTTCCATCAAAAATACTGTGAATACCGGCAATGGTTGTGACTAGATCGTGATTTGCATAAATTATCGAGCATTCGTCAATTATTTATCACACGTTCATATTCCGGTAGGCTGATAATTATCGCGTCCGATAAAACAGAGAAATGTTTGAGCATCACTTTGATGATATGCTTTTTGGACAAGTTTCTTTCACTTTTTATAATGATTCTTTTTTGCGACAGCTGTTCACTTAATTTATATAGTTGTTTTCGTTAGAGAGGTTCGCTCAAGCCTTAAACAACTTCCGAAATATGATGGTCTCTTATTCCCAAATTATAAGTTTTCTACAATGTCTGGTGAAGAAATAGAAATTTGACGATAATAGAACTAAAAATAAATTATACAACATAAATTGAATTATTTAATCATTCTACTTGAAACTTTCTCGCTCAGATTGTTTTGATGCCACTCAGAAAATTAACATTGTGAAAAGAAGAAATACCATTACAGAGTTGCCAGGTCATTAAAATTATTGATAAAAAAAAATCAATCTACCGAAAAAAACTCAAATTTTTGATAAAAATATTTTCTGTTTTTTACCAAACCTTCAAAAACACAATATTTTGACTTTTTGAAAAATTAGACGTTATTTTGAAATGAAGTTGCTTGTCAAAAAAAGTTGAGAAATTTAGAAGTAAGATGTTGTCTTGAAATAAGTTATTATTGTCAAACTTTTGACAATAACAATGACAACAATGTGGCAGTGCGTGGCAAAATGGTAACGCTATCCGCTTTGTAAGCGGATGATTCTAGGTTCGATTCCTATCTGCTGCAACCTTCCATCGGATGAGGAAGTAAAATGTCGGTCCTGGTCTTGGTTGTTAGGCCGTTAAGTCATTCCAGGTGTAGGAGTCGTCTCCATGCCATAAGTACAAACAACACACCAAACCAAGCCTACTCCGGTGGAATCGCTGGCGGCGGCTGGACTCGCAATCCAAAGGTCGTCAGTTCAAACACTGGGGTGAAAGGTTCCTTGGAGTAGAAAGAGGTTTGGGTGCTCTCCCCATTCAAGCCTTCTGACTTCTAGGTTCGAGCAGAAACTTGCAATAGAGACCACAAAAGACCCGGGGGTCGTTAATGTGGATGGTTTGATTTTTAAATGACAACAATATTCCACGAAATCTGTAGAGTGGTTGGATTAAGAACTGTGCCAAAAACGTCTAGTTTAAGGGGCCTAAATTAGATTCAAGAAACATTCAAAAGAAAAAATCACATTGTATTGTGTACCAACCTTTTTTGATTTTTTTTTTATCTGTTAAAATAAAGTCAAATTTTGAAATTCTAGAAAATACAGTCCAGACTCGATTATCCGAAGGCCTTGGAAAAATTTCACTTCGGATAATCGAATCACGAAAAAAAAATGTTTTCTCGATGTCTAAATTTTGATTGACAAGCTTAGGTATGACCCCTAAACTACGCTAAAATGATTTAAAATTTTAAAATCCAAGATGGCGGCCAAAATGGCGGTGATGCAATACCGTAATCTGGGGTGAATCGGGACTACAGTCTGAAAAGGGACAGCAGTTTTAGAGTACTTAAAGCTTTTAAATTTGGAAATGGATGTACACGTTTTGTTGGCCTGAGTCTGTTCTAACCGAAACCAACCAGAAACATCAAAATACTGTGCTCCAACATGGTTAAAACTGCTGTCCCAATTCGCCCCATTTGTCCCGATTGACCCCAGTTTACGGTATTGAAAAAAAATATATTTATTAATTTCTTTTTTTTCTAGTCTGGACTGTACTCAGATATAACTTTACACTTCAGTTTCAAAACCTTTTTATTCTGAAAAAATAATCGAGAAAAAATTGAAAACATCTTTGGATCATTCTAAAGAAAAAGACTGAACTATACAAATTAATAAAAATGAAATTTATTGTCAAAAAATATATTTTTGAAAAGCAGCTGAAATTATAAACATGAAAACGAGTAGAAAGGGTTCCACTTACTTGGCTAGAAACATTATCATGGCACCAACGCAGATGACTACCGCTACCAGCGGAAGAAGATTAGCGACCTCCACCGTTGATAGGATCAGCGAACTAAGCACATTCATTGTTGTGTTATTTCTTCCTCGCTGATCAGGCACACCAAATGCTCTTTGTTTCCCACAAATATTTTTTCAACACGCACAAATCTAATCCGAGTTTCTGGTTTTAATCCACGAGTCAGCTATTTCCAGAAAGTACGGCCTTCCGACGAAGCGGCATCACACTTTTGTTTCTTCTTGTTCTTCGATCCTTGTGATTAAGATTTTTATTAAATTATCGCACAATCACTCTAGTTAAACCGCTAACTCTTGAATTATTTTATTACTTGCGGCTGCCAATTGCTTCGATTACCACTCCAGTGCAGTCTCATGAACAGGCTCACAGATCCGCAAACTACGATCCGCCGGAACTGCCATTTTCGGAACTCGCACCTCAGCACTCGACCAGAGAATAAACATAACTGAGCGGTCTCAGTGGTTACGATGTTGAAATAGCATCAAAGAAACGGTATGGTTTTATATCACACACCAAATATTCACACACTACCAGAGCACACTCCTCGTTCGCTCGATCGCTCGCAAAGTCTCTCTTGATCTTTCCTCTGATTTTTCTTCTTCTTTTCCTTCTTCTGTATTAAAATGGCTCTTTCGAAGCTGCGGCGGCTAAGGTACGATCGCGAGAGAACTCCAAGAGGCCAGGCCGTTAACTTTTAGAGCCTCTACAACCGAGCGCCTTGGGGAGATGTCAACGTTGTCGGCAAGCTACGAACCTCGCTACGACTCTTTTTGGGAGGCAGCCAAGCACGAGATTTGAGACTCAGAAAAGTGTGCACTTCTAACGGACGGGCGTACAATTTTCGTCTGGTGGACAGTTAGTTCTGAACTAGTTACAAACACTAAGTTATAGGAGAGTTGACTCTGGAAATGGACGATAATGTTGGAGTTGTTGAAATGAATGTTTTCTAGGTGTATGTATGGAAAGACGAAGGTTGCGCCTGATCTGTTCATCATCAGCCAAGGTTTTTCACTGTTGGTGATGCAGAAAACTTTAGAGACTGCAATTTGAGTACGACCTACTGAGAGCCGGTAAATAAAGTTTTCGTTGATGTAATAATGTTCACGTGCGTTAGTGACTTTGCATGAATATATCTAGAGTTTTTTTTAAAGGTCCTATAAGCTATTGTGTTTCATATGTATAAAGGACGCTTTCAAAAAAAAAAATGTATATAGGACGCTTTAAAAATTCGCTCCAGATAACGGTACACTCAATGTTAACATTTCGTTGCTTGTGTGCTACTTTGTGACACGTCCTTTCTTATTACAGCAGAATTGTCGCAAGATAGCACACAAGCGCCGATTTGTTTATAAGACCTGTTCAAAAAAATCAAATAAACAAATACGTTCTCAACCATGACATTTTTTATTAACAATATACATTTAAGTCTATCAGTGATATTAAGGTATAGTTTAAATCAGGCCTGCCCAACGACCGGCCCATGAAGCCATTTCATCCGGCCCGCGACTACTTTTCAAAATGGTTCTATGACCGGCCCTTCATAAAATATTCAATGAATTAATTGAGTGTCTAAATAAAAAAAAAACATCTCGAGATCAATTTTTCAGATATTATAACAAAACAATTATTTGTTTATTTTGCTTTTGACATACAATGTTACTAATTCAACGTTTGTTAGGATTATGCCTTTGTGTTTTTTGAAATGATTTTATTTCACATCTAAACATTCTTTATGTTTGAATTTAATTCTTATTATTTCAATATTGATGTTAATTGAATTAATTATTATACTTGAAAAATATACAAAAAGATTGAAAAAGACACTGAATTCTAATTTCTTAAAGTTTTGGCTGTTTTTATTTCTAATTCAATTGTTTCTTTTTTGAGGATTTTGATTAATTATTATTATTTTTTCAGAGCAACTTTTCAATGATAAAGTTTTGCTGGGAAATAGCTTAAAAAGGCAAATTAATCATATTGAAAAAAAGATCGCTGCAAATATTTAAAAAAAATAAAAAACAATCTAAAGAAGTCAAGAAATCAGATAGCATTTTTTATGATCCTCAATAATTCTAAGAAATTTTAAGAATGATGAATCAGATTTATATTTGCATACACTTTTTTTTAAATTTCATGTCTTTAAAATAATTTTAAAATATTTTGTAAAATATTTGAATAAAGGTGCAAAACAACGCAAAAATTGTTTTTTCGTAGAGAAGATTTGAATCCAAATTTCGTTTTAATAAATTTTATCTTGTCTTGTTGATTGAATTGATGTCACAAGGTCATCTTCTATATATATAAAAAATTTCGACGGTTTTGTTCGAACGCGAATCAGTTCAATACGGAGCGTCAGATCGAGGTGCTCTTTGTTACGTTGGGTTCGTGTGAGTCCAAGGAAGGTTTATACGCTAACAAATTGATCCTTTGACCACTTTGGAACCGATTCCGGAAAGTCTGCAGATTTTATGGGAAAAGCTGCGTAAAATCAAATTTTGATCACAGGAGGCTGAATTAGCAAACAAGCAAGAAACGTCAGAAAACCAAAAAGGGCAGGACGAAGTTTGCCGGGAAGAGCTTGTTTACAATATAATACAACAATCCCTTCCCCAACGATTCCCCCTACACACTACACACCATTATAATCTATAAATAACTCGAACCGGTTGGTACGGTATGTCCCCGGCTTCTTCTTCATCCCCTGATGATTCTATGAAATGTGGGTTCCGTTCATAGAATCTGTCTCATGCGGTTAATGCAACGCAGAAGGGCCGGGCCGCTTTAATGAGTGTAATACACTTCGGGGGTTCTCGAAAGTACTGCAATCATTAATAATGACAAGAAGGAACTTGAGGCGTAATCTAACCATAAGTTCTTCCCGGATGCTTTCTTCGGACTGGCTGCGCTTGTGTTCGATTAGATTAGATTAGATTAGAATTAACATATTAAAATAAATTTTATGAAAAAAATGTTTACTGTTTTTTACTTTCACCAACATTACTTCCGGCCCGCCTCTGCTTTAGAAAAATCAGATCTGGCCCGCAGGGCCAAAAGGTTGGGCACTCCTGGTTTAAATGAACTAAAGGTAGTGAAAACGTCAAACTTACGAACCCAATCCTGCAATAGTTTCATTGTCAAAAATAGTCCAACTTTGTTGTAAATGATAGTTCCCGTAGTTTTGAAGATATTTAAATGTGTGTACCAACAATGTTGGTGCAAAAAGCTCTAATTGATGTGCACCGTTAAGCTATGTAATTCTATGTTGCTCGTGTTGCATTCTCTGCAAACTCACACAGCAGTTGTCCCGACTTCTTTTCGATGTTGTAAACCCGAGCATGGGTAAAAAAATGGGTAAATAACAAAGGAAATGCGTAACAATACCTTTCTCTGGTATCGATACCAACTTTTGGTATTCCAAAAGTTTTTGCAAGAGCAAAATTTGGTATAATACCAATTTAAGGTATTGTTTTGATATTGCAAAATTACAGAATTTGTCAAACCACATTTTGGCATTTTTTTGATATCACATACACATTTTATCAAATTCCTCTGAAACTATGGGAAAATTTTAACCAATTTTAACAAAATAATTTATTTTGCGCTAAAATGATGTATCAGAGCGAATGCTTTGATTGAAAACAGAAAATTTCAAACTTGATTTTAAACATTTTTGATATACCCCCTAAAGAAATGACTTGAAGTTGTGGAATTTCTAAGTCAGGATACCACATTTTAATATTATTTTGGTATTAAAGTGTTTTTTCAAATTAGAATTTTTGACCAATTTTGACAAAATAATAAACTTCGCGCTAAAATGACTTGAAAACCGAAGAAAATAAAGCTGATATTCATTTTTTTTATACCCTCTAAGAAATTTTTAAAAATCTTTGAAATTTCTCTATGTCGGGATAATCAAATACTTTGAAAAACGAGTCAATCGACAGATTATTGAATTGAATTCCAATTCAGGTTAATTTTCAAAAATCAAATCGAATTTTTCGCTCTGCAGCATTGCCTTGGCGCTCTCGATTGCGAGATTCCTACTCGAAACTAGGTGTTCGAAGGCTTGAGGTAATTGCAAACCTCTTTTTACACCTTAGTATCCATCCACGATTCGAACTGACGACCGTTGGATTGTTAGTCCAACTGCCTACCAGCGACTCCACCGAGGCAGGACCCAGGGAGACGACTCCTACACCTGGACTGAGCTAACGACCTAACCTTTTTAGGTTAGTCCGGCGCCAACATTTACTTCCCCGTCCGACGGAAGGCGTGAACAGACAAATCTCGTCTCGAAAAATGCCACCGGGACCGTCTGGGATCGAACCCAGGCCGACTGGGTTTTTCACGCTTACCCTTACACCACGGTTCCCGACAGGGCAAATTAATTTTAAAAACATTTATTTCTCTATCTTGTTATTTTTCAGAAGCTTCAAGAACTTCAAGCATAAGCCGTTTTTTCACTAACTGCAACTGCTGCACTAAAAAATGGCAAGAAAATTCCAAAATTTGGTATTACTTGGACAAATAACAACGACCCAAAATGTGCCCTTGGTTGCCCAGTAATAGTAGTAACATACCATGAAATCATACCAAAATCATGTAAGCGGAAGATAACAAAGATACCAAAATCTGATTTTACAAGGGTAAAATAATACCACAAAATAAAACCATTTCAATACCAAGTTGAGAACTTCTCGATTTTTGAACACTCTTTAACACGCCCAACGCCTGTCCAATTTACACGGACGCCCAAGCCTTCCAAAAAAGTTGGAGCGGTAACTTCAACTCGCTGGTTCTTGGGCATAACTAAACCAATCGGGAAGATTCTTTTTTGTGAATTTGAGGATGTCTAGATGATACTAGAACTTTGCAGAACTCGATTTGGTCAAATCCACAATTTTTGCAATCAATAACATCGTTCCAACTTTTTTTTTTGTCACGCTTGCCTCCGCGGAATTTTGGGCGATTTTTTACACTCGGCCTAACTTTTAATGGTCTAGAAGAAAACAAATAGCTGGTATGTTTTCTACAACTAATAAAAATAAAGAAATGAAACATGTTTCTGAAAATTTTGGATCAAAACAAGAGGTGACCCATACCGACCTAAGTCTTTGGTTCAAATGTGAACTAAATTTGACGTGTTCTTTTCCTCATGAGAGACCAAAACAGTAGATACGTGTCCTAATTATGACACGCTCGTGCTTAGTTCTAATAACTTTTTTTGAGCAAGATACACAGATGCATTATTTTTTAAACCTGCGCTGGTATTATATTGGTATAGCATTTCAAATAACATTATGTCCAATAGAAAAAAAAACTAGCAAAGAAGAACGAAAAGTAAATATTTGCAAACATTTTAGTTCTTCGGTAAAACATAATATCATTTATATCTAGAGTTTTTTTTAAAAGAGTTGTATAATTTTTGTATGCGTACATGTTATGAAATCTTACTCATATTGTGAAATTGGTAATTGAAAATAAAACTTTCACGCAAAGAAATTATAGAATGCAAAAATAAAACAAATGGATTCATATAATGTTTTTAAGCATTCAAACTAAGTAATAACAAAGATTTATATGCACTCCACAGTCTCACATTGCGTACTCACAATTTTAATGATTTTTTATAAATAAATATCACAAATAGAATACATTTAAAAATATTTCCTTAGTGATTCACTGGTACTATTTACAATCACATGAGAAGTTTGACTACAAAACCAACTAAAATACATTTTGACGTCTGTCTGTTATGTTACGTTTGCGCTTGCGTTCCCACCAATACGTCAAGATGATACATAACGCGGTTCAATTTTCTTCCTATGCCTTCATTATATAGACGAGGCGTAAGAATGACAATTTTGTTGGAATCTATTAAAAGGAAGTGTTCAATGTTAATACATGAAACATTCGTGAATTTTTCCGATCTTTTCGAAATAGTAGTTTATGCAACAAGTTGCAAAAAGAGGATTTTTTCAGCACGAGTCGTACATTTATCCAACGAGGTTCACCGAGTTGGATAAATACGACAAGTGCTGAAAAATCAAGTTTTGCAACGAGTTCCATACAACATTTTTTGCTATTCCGAAAAACACCCATTGAGTGAAATTTTAAGTCAAATTTTCATGTATTTTGTCAATAAATCGTTTAAATGAAAAAAATGTTAAAAAGTGTTACTTTTCAAAACAAGTGCTGAAAAGTTCAACTTTTCAGCACCCATTTCAGTGCTGAAAAGTAGAACTTTTCAGCATTTATTTTGAAAAGTGTAGCTATTCGATTCTGTTATTTTTTGGTACAGAAAAGTAGGCTATTTCGTCGTTCAAGAATGACAGGAAAAGTAAGTAGTTTTACGACGGAATTGCAAAAACAATATTTTGAAAATTTTTAATTCAGGAATAGCATTTTAAATGGGCGTAATATTCAATGTTTTGCCCTTTTAAAATGTTAGTCTTGATTTAAAAAAAATATTGTTTTCGAAATGATCGGAAAATTTCACGAATGTTTCATGTATTAACATTGAAAATCAGACCATTAGTTGCTGAGACATCGTCATTAGAAAATGGTGGGTTGTTTTGATGAGATTTAGAAAACTTCATTTTCCGTGTTTCTTTATTCTTAAAGCGGCTCTATCTCAGCAACCCGAGGTCCAATCTTCAATGTCTCTTAGACAATTTTGTAGCAAATTTTCTGAACTTTTCAAAAACATTTTTTTTAGAAATAGTCACTCATGGTCACTATTTTTAAAAATCGAAACACTGCAAATATTTCGCTAAAATCAAACTTTCGGTGGCTATATCTTGAAAACGGAGCCCTTTATCAAAAAATCTGTGAAGTACTTTTCGATTGCAAATTCAATTTTGCATTAAAAAATAATGTCGAATTTGTTTTTGCATAAAACTTAGATTTTTTCCAAAAAACACTATTTTTTCAAAAAATTATAACTCGGCGGCAGATTTTTTGACCATGTTTCTCTTTGGCTCAAAAGTTGCGGATTTTTGTCCCCTAAAACATATTTAAAAATCTCGAAAATAAAAAAATACATATTTTGGGAAATTGAGTTTTAGTGAAAAAAAAAGTTGATTGAAAAATCTGCAATTTTTTTTCCGTGTACCGTGTATTTTTTCTCAATAGTCCTCAACAATACCTACAACTTTGCCGAAGACACCAAATTGATCAGAAAATTCACTCAAAAGTTACAGCTGTTTGAATATTTACATACCATTTTTGTATGGACAGCAGCCAAAATTGTATGGAGACTTGTATGGGTGAACCAATGACACAAAGCTTATTTGATCATAGGGAAGGCCCCCACAAAGTTTGAGCCAAATAAAAAAATACAAAAAAATGGTCGAAATCGGCCGATTTCGTAGAGAGTTGCCCAAGTTTTTTTTCCGAATTGTGGTTCCAAAATTGAAAAAAAAAATGTGAGCAGACGGACGACCCAACTCACAAGAAATCAGAAAAAGTTGCCCCGACCCCTCTTGGATTTCCTTAAAAATTTGTTCTATGAGGTAATTGTTGTGATTTCTTTTATATCGATTGACATAATGTGAATAAGGTTCTTAATATTATTAGATAATTATAAATTCACCATAACTTAAAAATTTCAGTTCCATGAGGAGAGTAGTTTCCTCCACCTCCCGGTTTATGATTTTTTTGTTTATGCTTTTTATTACTTTGGCTACGGAACACGCCGTATAACACATGCTTGTTGCGGTCAGTTTCGCTAGATCTTTGCGTGGGAAAGTAACTAATTTGTGGCATTCCAAAACATATTTTCTGCGGTTTATTGGAATTTTACTGGAAAAGTGATTTTTAAGAAGAATATTAAAGAGATGCGTTACCCGCATTGATAATGGGGTAAGTTTTTGAAAATGAGAATCATTGGTTGTTTTTAGTAAATTAACATTGAAACAGAACAAGTGTAAGTTTAAGTTGAAGGTCGTTCAACGCACGGAAATAACTCAATCGATTAATTGCTTATGAACATGAACTTAATTGCGGCGATTGCGACTTTTCTCAATTATTTAATTTTTTTAAAATTTTACCCAAAAACATCAGAAAGCTTAAAACAAAACTGATGATTCAATCATAGCATTACAAAAAGTATTCGCTAGTGGCACTCAAGGTTATGTTCAGCTTCATTATAGAGGAAATGCAAATAAAAGAAGTAGTACAGTACGTTATAAATTCATATAAAAAGTTTTGTAAAGCATTTAAGAGCAATCCAACCAGATAATGAAAATTAACAGATCAATAATTATACAATTTTTTATATTATTCGACAGTTATTTATCAATTTCCATCGTTTTTTTTTTAATTCATGACATGAAAATTTGCTTTACGATTCTACACTTCACATCCTCTCTTTTACCGCAATCATAACCGGATATTATTTTTAAGAAAACAAGGAGCATTTAAACTGAATTACAATGTAGTGCAGTTAGATTATTTACAGTCTTGCTTTCAACAAAAGAAAAATAGAAATATATCGCATGGTGAATATGCAATATTCATCGGTGATTTTCGGTAACGTTCTCTACGGTATTGAATAAATTAATTGCTGCTATGATAACAAAATCCCAATAAAAATAACAAAAAGGAAGCTTGCAATTACAAAAACCAATTGGTTTTGTTTCTTTATAGGAAGGAGGCAGAATTTCTTCTACGGAGAGAGAAAACTCTGCTTCAGGGAAATAAAACATAAATTATGTACACCCAAACATGAAGGCTATCGCTGGTTTGCAATTTATGAGAATTGCAATGAATGATGACACTAATGAGCATTAGATTACAAGTTACCAGAAACGCTTCATTTTTTATAGCAAAAAAAGTTATGAAAGTAGCAGCGATGGAAGGATCATCATAAAAAAAATCTGTAAACGTTCATCAAGAAAAAAATCCGAAGAGAACATGGCTTTCCTCTCTCGCACACGAAAGATCTGTAAAAGGGAGCCAAAAATATCATCATCTTGATTATTCGGCGAAACATCTTTTTCACTACTACACTTGCAAGTGTAACGTCACACGTCGAAAAATTACCTGTCTCTTTTTGTGAAAGGGGAAATGTGTGTAAACAAAGAGAAATAGATAATTTTAAGTGGTGCTAACAAGGAAATTCACAAAAAAAATCATCAAGAGATTGATTTTCTTTAAAAATTTCGGGAGCGGTTTACTTTTGCGTGATTCGCCTCCTCTCTCTTTCGCGTGTGAAGAAAGTTCGCAAGCGAAAATGATTTGGTTGCGATTATTCCATCCCTGAAAAGCAGTATAAGGGTCATTCCATCTCAACTGTGCACAAAAAAGTGCAAATTTGAAAATTACCCTCTCCGATCCTGCTCAAATTTGGCAGAGCTGTGGATACTATCAAAACATGCAAGAATCCCGAATTTCATCCAAATCGGACAACCCCCTCCATTTTTGTACCTCCCCAAAAAATCGACTTTTTGGTGATTTTTGACCAAACCTCCTTGTTTCAAACGGCGATAGCTCAGGAACCACAAATCTTAGAAGGTCGGCCTTAGACTCAATTTTGAAGGAAATTGGACGTAGAATCCATTTCCGTGATCAAAATTTTGATTAATTTATTTTTTCTACCTGTATTGCGCAATTGAAAACTTTAAACGGCCGTATCTCAAAACACCCCAACTTATTTTTTTTATTTGACCTCACCATCGTGCTCCCCGGCCAATTTTACATAAGAATCACTTATCGACAGAAATGAATATGTTTCGTTCCAGAGATATCGAATTTTAAAGTTTTGTGTTTTCGAGATTACCTACATCAGCTTCATTCGCCGCATCTGCTAAAAGCACACAGGCGGGCTGATCAATAACTGCTACCTGGTGTTCTGGGAGATGATTGATTTAATTTAATTTTCTTAATTTTACGCAAATGTTTATTCAAATGGCTCATAGGGGAAATTCTCGTATGTTTGGCAGATTAAGTCCTCGCTCCTGGTTTCGTCCAATTTGCTCATTTTCACTATTTATACAGCCTGAGCATTTTAGATGGAGGCGGTGAATAAATAAATAAACAACAAATTTTGCAAAACTTTCGATAGAAACTTGCTTGTTCACTTCTTATTGAGCTATTTATCACTCGATTTCAGTTGAAAACGCTTTTAATCAGCTGTAATTGAATGCCAAAGCGTTTTTATGGCAACATTAGAGGAACACTGGAATTAGATGCTGTTCCCCTACTTTGATCAATCTATTTTTGTGAAAGGAATATTTATTGGGTTATTTTGAATGCACCGTTTTTTACGTGTTGCTCACCGTTTTAGAGTACCTCCTAGGCCATGACTAGGGCCTTTATCATGGGCGGTAGCAAAATAGTGTCATTCAGCAAAAAACCCATAACCTGCTTTATTATTATTATTATTATTATAGTTTATTATTGACACTTTACCATAATTTGGCAAATCTGATTTATGGTTCAAAAGATTGATCATATTAAATCAATTTTTATATTGTGAGCCAGCTCTATTTGATTAAAAGATGATTTTGGTCAAGTTACATTTAATAAAAAAAAACCTTATACGTGAGGACAGCAGTTGTATTGTGTTCCAAGAATCCAAGAATGATAGAAGAAAAAAAACACTGTTGTTCGGACGGTGTCGAAATCATCGCAACTAAATTTGGGGAATTAGCCGCATTGCAGCAGATCAAACTTTGTGATTTTCTTACATTTTTCAGTTTTATACTTTCCAGAAATCCTTTTTCTACTACTTGTGATCGTCCTTCACTAGAGTACAACGTATCAACAAATTTTATTCATTTTAATTCATATTTTTTACTCAATAATGTATCGTGCACTTATTGTTCAGTGTTACTAACAAGATTTATTGCATTTTCCTGCTCGCTTCGTCGGAATCCAATTCTGCCCTTTATTGTGTGTCGTTATTGCTCTGTCCTGTGGGTTAGCACAGAAATTCACTTCATTCATTTTTTTTTTCAGCAGATAAACATTCGCGATTAAACTCCAGTTTCCTACAGTGTTATACAGTTAATTTTTGCCCAATTTGATAAAGATTATTTATGATGAAATATTATTTCTATAAATGACCAGGTAGCAGTTATTGATCAGCCCGCCTGTGTGCTTTTAGCAGATGCGGCGAATGAAGCTGATGTAGGTAATCTCGAAAACACAAAACTTTAAAATTCGATATCTCTGGAACGAAACATATTCATTTCTGTCGATAAGTGATTCTTATGTAAAATTGGCCGGGGAACACGATGGTGAGGTCAAATAAAAAAAATAAGTTGGGGTGTTTTGAGATACGGCCGTTTAAAGTTTTCAATTGCGCAATACAGGTAGAAAAAATAAATTAATCAAAATTTTGATCACGGAAATGGATTCTACGTCCAAATTCCTTCAAAATTGAGTCTAATGTCGACTTTCTAACATTTGTGGTTCCTGAGCTATCGCCGTTTGAAACAAGGAGGTTTGTTCAAAAATCGCCAAAAAGTCGATTTTTTGGGGAGGTACAAAAATGGAGGGGGTGGTCCGATTTGGATGAAATTCGGGATTCTTGCATGTTTTGATAGTATCAACAGCCCTGCCAAATTTGAGCAGGATCGGAGAGGGTAATTTACAAATGCTGTTCCGCTTCAGATGGAATGACCCATAAGGCATTGATAAATTGTGCAGATTTTTTTTCAGACTGCCTCGCAATATTTTTTCCTAAATTGAATACTGTGTTGCAAGGCTAGATTTTGAAATTTAAAAATAATACAATATTTTAGTATTAGTCTCTGTGACACGATAAATTCAAATTTGGGTGTAAGAAATTGGTTTGTTTTGCATGTTGGTTGCCAGCGTAACCATGTAAGGCGGTGTCTGCAAAACGAACAATTCCACCAAGTTTTAGATGCTTAGTTGCTTCTATATAACAACGCCGTTTGGTGTAAAGCAAACACTTGAATATTCGCGTGTTTTTTCTGCGTAATTGAGTTACAAAATAATTTCCCTCAAGTTGGTATGCTTAACGTTTGTAATCTAGGTTATCAAATAGTGTTATCAGTTTGTAATTTAAATTATTCTAACTATTATTACGGTTCGTGATATCTGAAAAGCAAATTATCGATTATCAATCAGGAGACCCATTTCCTCAGTGGATTGCCAATATATGAAGTCAAAAATGCGTGCATCTAAAAACAACTTTTGAAAATGTGTGAACATTCTTGACTCCTTAAAAACGTAACCATTTGACCAGTGAAAAATAGTGATTAATATTCAAGCAGACACGCTTAATGTTAAACATAAAGCGACTGGCGTACCCCCAGCAGCAGCCCTCGCCAACCATTGGAAAGAAATTCAATCGAAAAATTCGACCATCGAACGAACCTGAAACCCTGGTTCCAGGCTGTATGGACAAATGGTTTGGAGAAAAACGATTGTGGTTGTTTGGTAACCATTTGCCATTACTTCCTAGAAGGTGAGCCTGAGATATTCATTTCGTATCATGTGCTTCATTGCGGTCCAATTTGGATCAAAACATTGAGGTATTTCATTATGACGCAATTTAAAATGGCTGTGAATTTCGAAAATTATAAGTTCATCTTGTCAAATGTTTTTATAATGGTATTGATGTTAAATTTGGTTCTTTTTTCAGTGAAAAAGGTTTCTATTGGTTCTATTCTATTGGTAATTGACAAATATGATGAGTTATAAATGATGAAGATTTGGCAACCTTGTCAAATATCATTAAAACTTAAGTAAAATTTGAATCATTTTTCAAGTCGTATGTCGTTAATTTTGTGGAAAATGACTTCCGAGCCTTCTAACGTAATTTTTAAAAAAAACATAACCTTGAACATGCTTTCATAAAACATCACTACTTAAAAGGGATTAACCATTTTTTATCAGTTCGTTATTGTCAATTATGTTTATACTTAGGTATTCTAAATTTTATTACGATACTTTTTCTTGCACAATGATCATAGTAATAAAGTTCTGATTTGTCGATAATTAAATTTTATTTGTATGATAGGAAGGTAAAATGGTACAACATTCATTTTCTACCAATTGGTGGTGGTGTGATGATGGGTCCTCCGGGGGTAGTGCCGGGAACTCCCGGAGTAGTCGTTTGCGCTGGCCCGGTGGTGGGTATAGTTTGGGGCGGAGGCACAACGGTGGTGATCGGATTCTCAACATCAATTGAACCGTCAGAATTAATGTTTACCACCTCGGCCACGATAACTGTTAGTTGGTTGATTGTCTCAGCATTGATGTTGATGTTAGCCCTCGAAATGTTGTCCAACTCTGGAGGTAAATCGGTAAAAACCGAACCTTCGTTCACAATTATCGGATTAGATTGAACCAACTGCACTACTGCAAACGCGCAGATTATATGCACCAGAAACTTCATTTTGATGTCAGAAGAAGTGCTTGCTACTGTTACGATAATGGATCTAGAAACACTCGCTAGTTTCGAAAAGCATGTTTGCTTTTATATCATCGACCACCACAAATGTGAACCAATATCATATGTCTCAAAAGTGTGATAAGAGGGTAGTCAACAGTAGTAATCCATCACGCCACGCCATGTAAAATATTTCAAAACTCATTCCGGATTTTGGAACTCATCGTATTGCAAGTGTAACTGAGTTGTAGATAAGTCGTGATATTATCAAAGAACGTAATGAATGACTCCACCACTGACTGTAGATTTCAGTTATGAATCAGCCGTCTGCAGCGATGCACTTTAAGATACCCCCAGATACATTTTTTAATATCAAATTTATAACTTTTTTTCTATTTCTACATGTTTCCAAATTCGCGCGTGTTTGAGATTTTTTAAAAGGATAAATTTAGCAGGGGGATGCTAAATTCAGTTTACTTTGTACCAGTAAATTATTACCCCTTTTGAATTATTTAGCTGTTAAAATGGCACTAATGTTTTGCTAAAACAAAAAAAAATGAAATGAAATATAAAAAAAGGTGTTTTTCTTTCAAGAAAGTTTTGATAAATATATAGAAATGAGCAGAAACTTGCAACAGAGACCACAAAAGACCCGGAGGTTGTTAAAGTGGATTGCTTTGCTTTTTTAACTATTGGGCCAATTTTGGGAAAATATCAAATTCAGGCCTAAGGGTATTTACTAACAAAACGGAAGGCAAAATCTATTTTAAATTAGGGCCTACTACTTTAAATTGGTCTAAAAACTCATTTAATAATTTTGGGAATACAACTTATTGGTATTCAAAAGGTATTATGAATAAAAATAAAATAATCTTATTTATAAATACGCATTCTCAAAAGTATGTTGAAACAATTGTAAATGTTAAAAATAATAACTTATCGAGATGATTAACATTACCACCATAATAGGATTAACGCGATGTTAAGAATGTACCTACTACGTTTTGTTCAGAAACTCATGCCGAACATGTTGGCAAAAAAAGCTCATGAAAAGATGATTGCCATAAAAAGTTATATAACAAATACTATTACAGAAATCGTTAAAGGTGCAAAAAAAGTTTGTACACCTTTCGAAAAATTAACATAAATAATGTTATTTGTTGACAAATCACCATAAATCTAGTCTCCCAACCCCAAATAGGCATCCTTGGCTGATTAAAAAAATAATTTGGATTGAATATAAAGTTTACTAACTACTTAGCATAAAAGTTTATACAACTCTGGAAATTCTATATAAAACTTATCTAAACTTAATTTTGCAAACTTTCAATTGAACTAAATGTCAATATATTACCATAGAATTGCTAAAATACATTTTGGAGTGGGCATAACTCCGTTTGAGGGTCTTCATATCGCTAGGATAGATTTTTCGTTGGAATTTCGTACCAACCCGGAATTACGTCGTCGGAAAATCCGCCGGCATCCGAACCAGTCCACGATTCACAAGTCAACCTATGTGGCATCGGAAAGGGTAAACATTTTCCGATCTTTTGATACCCATGCATCTAGGTTTTCTAAAAACCCACGTTTTTAAATACCTAGGCAAAAACGTTGTTATGGTTTCGTTTGAGCAACCTGCCAAAAATGTATGGACTTTCGTAATTTTTGTTCTCGTGGGTCAAACTTACTTTTTGCCCGATATTTAAAAACGTGGGTTCTATAGAAAACCTAGATGTATGGGTAATTGTATGCCCTTTCCGATGCCACTTAGGTTGACTTTTTTGTGTGAAAATATCAGTTAAATTCAGGTGTTCCACAATTGTGGGAGGCACAGTAACATACCACAATCATGAAACAGGCAATTTGGAGGCAGTGTTTTGCTGCTCAGGATAAAAGAGTCTTGAAATAAAGTTTTATGTTCAAAAAGTACTACTTTTACTATAGTGAAATAGCAAGAAAATGTCCAAATGAAGGTCCTAAAAATAGTAGGCTCGTCAAAAAGCTGCATTTTTCATGCTATTGACAAATAATTACAAAAGTGTTCCGAATTTGTGGGTGTTCCGAATATGTGGGACGACTGTATGTTTAATAAACATAGGAAAGGCAATAGCTTATAGGACCTTTAAAAAACTATGGAACATTTATGAGCAGTATTTGAAATTCTGTAAATATTTTGAGAATGGAATATTTTATCATATTAGTGTTTCCGGTAAAGTTGTTTAAGACTAAGTTAGAGCTAAACGTTATTTTGCAAGAAATAAAAAAATCATAAGACCATATCAAATAATGCATACAAATCATAAATGTTAATTAGTGTTATTTTACCAGTAATCTTCCTTTCAGATGGACCTCTGGAGACTCAAGTACGGGAAGTGCCCTAAAAGCATTAGCAGAGAGGTGATTATTGCATTTTCTATTTTCAAAAGGGTCAAAGTTTAGTTTTTCTCTTCATTTATTTCGATAAACAAGCTTGATTTGCGGAGAATTGATTGCTAATTGGCATTGAGAAAGTTCAGATACAAGGTCGCACTCTAGGAAAACGTAACGTTACCAACCATGAAGAAAAGTGACCAAAACATTTTCGGATTTTGAGAAGTTTAGTTGCGTGTAAGGTGAAGGAAAAATGAATTAGCATAACGATTTTTCTATCCCAGCTGAGGGAGAACTAATTAATTATAATTTTATTCCATTGCATTGCGATTCAAGATGATTCTTTTCCAGTTAGGTTTACTCTCTTTGTTGTTGCCTAGGTTATTAAGCCTTTCAGGCCTGATGGGTCATATATGACCCAAATATCATAGCTTTTTGAAAAATTCAGGCCCGAAAGGGTTAAAGTAGCATGAAAATTCAAATAACATCTCTGAACCTTCTTTGTCTAGATCACGTGGAAGCAGCAGAATGGATCGTTACGAAAAGTTGAGCCGACTTGGAGAAGGATCGTACGGAGTTGTGTATAAGTGCCGCGATCGTGACACGGGGTCACTGGTCGCCGTGAAACGGTTCGTCGAATCAGAGGACGATCCGGCCATCAGGAAGATAGCTCTGCGAGAAATTCGCTTGTTGAAAAATCTCAAACACTCAAATTTAGTGTGTTTGTTGGAGGTCTTTCGACGGAAACGACGACTTCATCTGGTGTTTGAATTTTGCGAACACACCGTGCTGCACGAGTTGGAAAGACACCCGGAAGTAAATTAATTGTTTTTTAAAATGATTTTTGAATATTTTTAATTAATTTTATCAATATTAGGGTGTTTAAACCAAAACAAAAAGTTCTCAGATCACGGCAATAAGAATTGGCTGTGGCCAGCGGTTTAAAGCTTACATGGAAATTACTATGGGATTTTTGTGCTTTTCGTTCAATCGATCCTACAGGTCAGGGGACAACATGGATTCACTCGGAATAAAGACAGATGTGTAGGGGATGGTCCAATGAACACATTCCAGAAAGAATTAGGGTTTTCCATTCTGTCCCCAAGGTTCGCATTGTATCGACGTCCGGTGTCTCCAGAATCAACAATTCACCTTTCCCCGAGCATGGGTAAATAACAAGGGAAATGCGTATTATTATTATTATTTATCTTTATTAATGAGCTAACAGCCGGAGGCTGGTTCAGCTCAGAGGGAAATGCGTAATAATACCTTTCTTTTTTTAAAGTGTTTTATCAAATTCCTCTGATACTATGGGAAAATTTTGACAAAATAATTAATGCTTGCATTGAAAACCGATAATTTCAAACTTCATTTTAAACATTTTTTATATACCCCCTAAAGAAATGATTTGAAATTGTGGAAAATTTTCAAAGTCAGGATGCCACATTTTGGTATGATTTTGGTATTGAATGGTTTCATCAAATTCCTCTTAAACGATGTGATTTTTTTTATAAATTTTGACGAGATAATTAATTTTGCGCTAAAATGACTTGAAACTTAAAAATGGTAAAGCTGATTTTATTTTTTTTATATACCCACTGAGATTTTTTTTTGAAACGTTGAAATTTCTCTAAGTCGGGATAACCAAATACACAGAAAAAAAAGTTGAATTTTGGAATGTTGAAAATATGGTAGGTTGAATATTACCTCTTTATTTGTGTAATATTACATAAAAAAATGTGTAAAAATGTGAACCTGATGAATATTCATCAAAAACTGATGAAAATTCATCATTTTCTGGGGTAAAATATATCATTTATTTTGCCACAAAATCTGTCACCATTTCCTGATGAATATTACCATCATTTTTTTTTCTGTGTACTTTGAAAAACTAGTCCATCGACATATTATTGAATTTTGGTGAATTTCAATCCAGATCCATTTTAATAACATTTATTTTCCAATCTTGTTATTTTTAAGAAGCTTCAAGAACTTCAAGCACAGGCCGTTCATTTTTTTTTTATTTTTTATTTTTTTTTTATTTATATTTATTCAGTTTTTCTTTTCCATGTACATTCATTCAGTTAAAATATTATTGAGTGTCCAATCAGAATCGATGACTTTTCACCTCAATTTTAAATACTAGCAACTTTCATTTATTCATGAAATATTGTAGCTTTCGCTATTCAGTGATTTCAAATGTAGGAGGTCCTACATGTACAAACACAGGCCGTTCATCAATGACGAATGCATTCGATGTGGTGAAGAATATCACTTAGAACAACATGGAATCATCAGGTGAGTAGATTTGGCTGTTACATATGGATCATTTCCGTTTTTTCACAAACTGCAACTGCTGCACTAAAAATGGTATGAAAATACCAAATTTTGGTATTACTTGTGCAAATACCAGCGACCAAAATGTGCTCTTGGTTGCCCAGTAATAGATGGTAAAATACCATGAAATCATACCAAAATCATGTATTTGGAAGACCATAGGAATACCAAAATCTGATTTTCCAAGGGCGCGGGAATTCCTAAAAATAATACCATAGCAATACCAAGTTTTGGTATTCAAGCAATGTTCAAAAATCCAGAAGACCTCAACTTGGTATTGAAATGATTTTATTTCGAGGTATTATTTTACCCTTGGAATAACATGGTTTGGTATTGTTGTACCCTTCCACATACAAGACTTTGGTATTATTTCATGGTATTTTACCATCTATTACTGGGCAACCAAGGGCACATTTTGGTCGCTGTTATTTGCCCAAGTAATACCAAAATATGGTATTCCCGTGTTATTTACCCCTGCTCGGGTCAAAAGCATCGCATTTCCTTAGTATGATATGGCGGCTTTGTGTAAACTGCGACGCCACGAAAAGCACAAAAATCCCATAGTAATTTCCATGTAAATTTCAGCTCGCCGGAGACAGGTCAATACTCAACCAAATGGGCTGATATTTGGCATGAGAGTCCCTATGGGTATCCTCTACAAGGGGAACCTCGGTTTGCCGCAATCTGAGAACTTGTTGTTTTGGTTGAAACACCCTAATAAATATCTGTATTTTGACACTTCGGTTACTCTTGCTCACTGCTATCCAGATTTTGAAGCGAAGATGGCGAATTGCGCAGTGGTACCAACATTAGAAATACAGTGTGGCTGTCATGCCATGTCAAACTTTTTTTTAATGTTGGTACCACTGAGTGATTTTGACATTTCGAGCGTGCACCATTCGTAAGGCCATCTTTGCTTAAAAATCTGGAATCTTTGTATCCAAATTAACGCGCATTACGATGTTTTGTTTTTTCTTACATTTAAATATATTAAATTTCTGTTTGCAAATTTGTTGTGTTACAAATATTATAAATCAAGAACCACCATTTAATATTCAAATACAGGAAGGGGTCAAACCTGTCATACTTAAAAATTATGATATAATTTATAGAAACTAACTCACGATTTTTCAAATTATACAGGGATGTCCAGATAATCTTACCAAGCAGATTACTTTCCAAACTATACAAGGTGTGGCTTACTGTCACCACGCCGGATGTCTACACCGGGACATTAAGCCGGAAAACATCCTACTAACTGCCCAAGGACAGGTGAAACTGTGTGATTTTGGGTTCGCCCGAATGCTTAGTAAGTTTAGTCACCTTAAGTTGGATAGATCTGCTGAATGTTGATTTCTGCGCAGGTCCCGGCGAAAACTATACCGACTACGTGGCCACGCGTTGGTACCGAGCTCCGGAACTGCTCGTCGGAGACACACAGTACGGAACACCGGTGGACGTCTGGGCAATCGGGTGCGTGTTTGCCGAACTTGTGCGAGGCGATGCCCTTTGGCCCGGAAGAAGCGATGTGGACCAGCTCTTCCTCATCCGTCGTACACTCGGTGATTTGCTACCTCGGCATCTGGCAATATTTAATCAAAACGAGTTTTTCAAGGTACAGAACTTTTGCCGTTGGAAATCAATGCAGATTTTAAATAAAATTTCGTTGCAATTACAGGGTATCACTTTGCCGGTTCCTCCTACATTGGAGCCTCTAGAAACTAAAATGCCTTCACGAACTCTAGCTAACCCAATGATGATGGATTTCCTAAAGGTATTTATTTATCAAAAAAAATCAAAACCGTTAATACCTGTTTCGGCCCGTAGAAATGCCTGGACAAAGATCCTGCAAAACGATGGTCCTGTGAGAGACTATCGACCCATCCGTATTTCGAGGATTACGTGAGCAAGCAGAAGGAAATCGAACAAACCATAACGCTGGAAAGTCAGAAGCTTAACAGCAGAGATTCAAAATCAAAAATTTCAAATACATCTCTGCCACAGCTTCCGGCCACCCAGGAGTCCCGCATGCCGCAGAAAAATCTTTATCTTCGCTCTGATCATCATCTACCTACCATATAGGTTGCACCTCTTGAATGGCTTATTGTGTATGATCTTTACTGCCGCTCAAAGCAAGTCCGTCCCATATGTAATTTCGTCAATTTTGAGGTAATGATTCAGTTTGATTCGAAATCGTGTGAACTATCAGAAAAAAAATAAACTTTAGTACTTTGTTCCAGAAAACCGTAGAAAATTCACTTTTTCGTGAAATTCTAACACGTTACCTTATAGGCGGAACAAATTTGACTTACGTTTTTCTCGGCTTGCTGTTTTTACATATGGGACGGACTCGATTAGAGCGGCAGATTATATTTTTTTATGATTTGCCAATATTGTTCAAATTTGATAACTTTATTTATGGTATTGGATCATTTCTCGATTAAATTTTCAAAATGCCCACAGTTCGGTAAAAATAAAGGGGGTTCTAGAATGAAATAAAGAGGCTTGATTGAATCCTAATTCGGACAAGAGTTCAAACATGTTTCAAACGGTTTTTTTTTTCTTCTAAACTGTACCCTTCTAAAACTAGAAACGCAAATGTTTTCCAAATTCTGCATTAAGAATAAATATGCATATCTATGGAATAATAAATGATTGTGCGTTTCTGCTAAAACTTATATCCAATATCACTTATCCATTTGTTCTTATCTATTATCTATTAGTTGATCCGTTTCCTGAGGTGGAACGTCTGGAGGTTGTTTGATGAAATATTCAATAAAATCAGAATTAATAGTTTAGTTGTAGTTTATCTACAGAGCCAGACGCCTCCATATTTTTGCCTTTCTTACTATTTCTGTAAAGCTTATATACTTCGAATTGCCAAATTTCGTTGAAGGTAATTCAATAAACAACAACTGAAACTTCGAAGGTGACGCTTTTCAAAAACAGATCCATTTTGTATGCTTAAAAAATCATGCGAAGATTGAAGGCCTATTTTGCATTTAAATTAAATTATGTCGACTGCAAACAACTTTGAATTTGTATGCCATAAACCGGGGTGACTCTGAAAGGTTTTAGAATTTTCCGCAAAATGAAGAGATCAAATTTAATTCGTACGGTATTGAATGGAATCGTACTGACCTACAACAGTAGTATGATTCCATACCATTCCGTACGTTTTTAAAACCTATCAAAGTCATCCAGGCTATCAATGTCACCCGGTTTACGGTAGCTGTGTTATTTCGCGTTATTTTGCCGAAACAATGTAAAGTTAAGTAACTTTACACAAATAAAACAAAGAATTGCCGAATTTCAAGCAAAACTATGGGGGTTCAGAACAAAAAAAAAAGCTTGATCAACTGTACCGCATTACTATTTATAATTGAATGAACATTTTCTTCTTTTATAAAATGTTCTTAGGTAGTTGATATTGGTAGGCTTGAAAAAAATAAATAATTTTTTTAATGATAATTTAGTAAAAACCGTTTTTTTAATGCTTGTGTTTAATAATTACCAAAAAATATTAAAATGTTACCTAAAACATGGTCACTTGTCAGCATTATCAGGTGCTGCAAGCAAACATTGATTAAAATTGGAAAACGTAAAATTTTCTCAGGAACGCGATTGGAATATCAACATTTTAGATAAAATAAGCGCTCATTGTGATATGAAAGCAATATTTATTATGAGCTCAAACGGGTTCGATGCCCATCTGCTCCCAACGAAAACGTTTAAGACTTGAAATACGTAATATGAACTAAAAATTAGAGTCGCTCGAGGCGGGGTTCGATCCCCCGTTCTATGGATTGATAAGCAAAAATGCTAACCACTGCGCCATCACAGCTTGGTGAGCTTTGACTGGAATTAGGAAAACTGTTACTACCAACTAAATACGCGCTGGGTTTTTGTCCATTCGGCAAGGATCCGGAAGTTCTGAATAACGTTTGAATCCGATTGATGCAAACGTTCTTTAGGGCGGGGCTTGTCGGTTCAAGCTGAGGTACCTCGCGCAAGGCTAGCCTGCGTAGAAATGGGTCACCGAAGCTCGACAGAGCTAACACTTTCCAAATGCCTATGCGAGTTATTTGCATGTATAGAATGTAAATCTAAAATACATGGAAACAACTCAATTTGTAAGAAGCGGCCGCGTGGCTCCGTTTGGTTGGTTGCACACACACACACACACACATATTTATTATGAGCTCAAACTGCGAGTCAAACTGAGTGTTCGAACAAGTATCAACAAATTGTAGTTGCATAGAGATTGCAGTTTGATAATGGAAGTTTTTCACAATTTTCGTGTACATAAATTGCGAAACTTTTGAGAGGTTGTTATTTGGTTTGGTAGCATAATTGTTGTTGTTGATTTTATTACTTATTACTAAGCGATTTACAACAGAATTTACCTATTTTTACAATCAGATTGTTGCAGGATTGGGTCCGTAAGTTTGTCAATTTTGGAATAAGAAGACAACAACTTCCTTGGATGCTGTGCACCCTTAATGGGTTAACTTCTAGCAGAATGAATAACTGCGAATAAAAAGAAACGACCCTTCTATTTGTATTTTTGTATTGTGCCTCCCACAATTGTGGAACACCTGAGTTTGCATTTCTTTCAAAAATCAAATTATTCGCTCTACAGCATTGACGTTCTCGATTACGAGATTCCTACACACAAAAAAATATTACGGTAATGACAAAAGCGACAAAAGTAACTTACTTTCGAATTAAAAAGTTGTTAAAATTTGCTACATTAAAGTTTTTTTTTGTTTTGAAAATGAAAACTTTTACTGCTACAGTTTTTGAAAATCTCATTGCTCACTGATTTAAAAGTTTTTCCTTTTAATTCGACTGTAAAATTTCTTTCATTTTGACGTTCTCGTGTAACCGTGTACGCCTAAGTCGCAAATGTAAACAAACACTTTGGTGGGTCCGGTGGTGCTGGTGAGTCTAGGACGCAAAGCAAGCCGACCGCGGCAGCAGCCAGGGCTCGGACGCGGAAACCTTCGGGAGCCAAACAGCAGCAGCGGAACGCCTTCGAAGGAGGGTGGTGCAGAAGCGGGACGATGTTGAGTGCTCGAAAAGGACAAAGCCAGCTTCCTGCAGGAACTACAGCTGTTCCACGGCCGGAATGCGTAAGAAGGAAGCTTGGGTGTTTTGGGGGGTTTGTGATTGATTTTGTTTGTTTTTGTAGGATGAGAGGTAGGAATGTGGATTCGCACCGGTTGTATTCGGTGGTGGTGGCCCGGGATTGGTGATTGAAGGTCAATTCCCGCGAGGACTGGGGCGAGATCATCGAGGAGATAGCACTGCCGAAGCGTTGCGTGAACAACGAGATTGCGTTGAAGAAGATAAACTTCCGGTTTTTGGACAAGTGGAGAATGTGTGCAGTGGCTAGCCAACTTCACTTACTTTCCATCTCTTTTAGCAACTTCCCGCCCACAAACACTCACCTCGCGACGGCGCAGCTTCAGCCGAATGAACCTGGACATTGAGCCAAAAAAAAATCTGTGTCATTCCCGAAATAGGATTACGTGCTCAAAATCGAATTCCGTTTCGAGGTTCCAGGATCGGGAACTCCCCGTTCAGGCTTTTTACTTTCCAGCCGGAAAACGTCGACCACCCTTCCCGAATCAACGGCCAACTCCTCCAAGACTATCCTGATTGAGGCCGGAAACGTGACCATCGTGTTACACTGCTGTCGCGCGTCGAAACCTCCATCCGGAACCGTCCTGGGGTATTCGGAAGTGACCGGTGGCGTACCGTATGAATCGGTACAGCTTGGACTCGAATATTGGCCTACCTTGAGCCGAAGCTAGTGGAGAAGCGTTAAATACAATAAAAAAAAATGTTTTTTTTTAACACACAGTTTAATTTTTTAAATAAATGTAAAAAAAACCAAGCACATTTTTCTGAAATTATCCCTGTAGTGCTAAATGTTGTGTATTCTTGCCATAAAAGGTTTCTTTTCCAATTAAAAGTAAAATACTTTAACGATTTTGTTCCATAAATGCATAGTAGTATCAAAAACTTTCCAACTTTTAAATTGAAAAATTTGAACTTTCTACGAATACACTAAAACCCCCGTTTACGCGCAGGTGTTACGCTTTTTGTTTGGTTGATTTCTCGAAAACAGTGTAATGTTTTTACATTCTTTTGAAAAAAATTTGTAGATCTGCACTGCCGTTCTACGCATAATTGTCCCATGTTCAAAAAAGTGCAACTGAGAAAAACGCGATTGAAATTTTTCGATCGATTTCTGTGTTTCTACGCATAATTGTCCCGTGGGTTCCTATTCGCCCTACGTGTCCCTAATCGCCCCGGTTAGCAGTTGATCACCCTTATTTGTGATCCTCTTGCTATACAACAGGTAAACAAGGCATAATGCTTAGTAAAACTAATGATTCCGTGTCAAAAAATACTTGGTGGGACAATTATGCGTAGAAGTTTAACGATGGGACAAACAGACTTGATGTTGTTTTTAATGAGTTTCCGAACAAAGCATCAGATTTTATGTGTTTTTCTTAAAGTGCACATCAGACTAAACTTAAAAATGGCATAAAGTCAAAATCGTCAAAAACTGACATGGGACAATTATGCGTAGAACGGCAGTGCACAAGACCTATAAATCGCTTTAAAAAGATTGCAAAAATATTGCGTCGTTCCAGAGAAATCAACGAAATACAACGCGTAACGCCTGAGCGTAAACCGGGGTTTTAGTGTATTCACCAACGCGAACTTTTAATCCAACGAACGATCTTTTTAAATTTAGAGTATTTTTTCTTTGTGTGTACTCGAAACTAGGTGTTCGAAGGCTTGATTGTTGAGGCAATTGCAAACCTCTTCTTTCACCTTAGCTTCCATCCACCCCGGGATTCGAACTGACGACCTTTGGATTGTGTGTCCAACTGCCTACCAGCGACTCCACCGAGACAGGACCCAGGGAGACTACTCCTACACCTGGACTGAGCTATCGACCTAACCTCTAGGTTAGACCGGGGCCAACAGTTACTTCCCTGTCCGACGGAAGGCGTGATCAGACAAATCTCGTCTCAAAATTTCTTTAATAACTTAATATGCATTTCTTTAAAAACTTAATATGAAACGTAAAAATTTACATACATCAATCGAAAGATCACAAGTGAAGCTTTCAACTTATGTTTAATTGTCGGTTTTCTATGTTTTTTTAAACGTTGCAATGTGCATTGCATTGGCCGATCCTAGGGCCGATCTAATCGAATCTTCGGATAATCGAATCCCAAAAAAAATGTGTTGTCTCATTCTGCCGCTCTAATCGAGTCCGTCCCATAAAAATAACAGCAAGCCGTGAAAAACGCAAGTCAAATATGTCCTGCCCATAAGGACTTTTCGAAAAAGTGGATTTTCCACGGTTTTCTGAAACAACGTTCTAAATTTTGTTTGGTTTTTCTGATGGTTCACATGATTTTGAACCAAACTGCATAATTTTGCATTTTTTATGTAATAGGCAATACACTATTCAAATTTGACTGCGACCCCATAACTTGATTGTGATGAAACAAGAATATTTAAAAATAGGTGTTTTTTTATCGTGATTCGATCATCCAAATTCCCATACAAACCTTCGGATAATCGAATCTGTACTGTATTGCATTGTCAAAAAATAGGTCTGTATGGTTAAATTAAAAAAGCGTGTTTCAATTAGGTTTGGCATGCAAAACAACCATACAAACCATGTCCAAAAAAGCTCAAATTTTCACCTTTCAAAAATAATTACTTTTGAAATAGACAAAATGAAAACACAAAATTTATCAGGTTATTTAATATTTATTCTTCATTGAGATGCACGAATATTTACAGATACAAATATTAAACGATATCCATCGCTAGATTACACCATCAAACCACATCACTAAAATTTTGTTATTTGATGTTTTCGTCCGTATTTCTCTATTTTGTGTTATTTTCGGAGCAAATGCCCTCGCAAGATGAGATGGCTTTCAAACCCAACGTAGGGTCATTTACTCCAAAATGCTATTTAATCGATACGAATCAGCATGAATCAAACTGCAACAAATAGTTTTACCTTTTTAGATTGCCGTAACTGTATCGAAAATTGGGTTGGAGTTGATCATCTGGGGAGTGACAGTTTCCGATAAAGTAACGACAGCGTTCACGTCAATTTGTATTTCTTTGAAGCCTTTTTGTCCAGCCAAAACAGGTTCATGCACGGTGATGCTATCAAATCTATCCTCAGCTATCAATGGTATATGTGAAAATAAAAATGCAATTTTCGACGAATTAAAAAAGCCCCTTATAGCGAAGGATAAAAGCAATAATTATATAACAAATAGAAAATCGGAGAAAAACTAATCAAAATAATAATTCATGTATCACTCCGCAGCTCCCAGCGGCATCAATTGGATGTTTTTCTTTTTTCTCTATTTTTGCCGGATCTTTCCGGAAATTGAAGCCTTCGCCAGTCTTGTTTTATCGCAGGGTCGCTCTAGTTGGCTCCAGACGAGGCGGCGCCAAACTTTTCCAACCTTCTGCGCCTTAGTTCGCTCATTTCGGAATCCTCTGAATGTCGCACGCTGCTACTGCTGGTGGACGGCGATTGCTGCTGCTGCTGCTGCTGGTCGGGAGTTATAAGGAACGCTTTGCTGGTGCTCGGGAGCGGTTCTTTCTTCAGCTTTGTCACCGAATCGTCATCGCTGCCGAGGTCTTCGATTTGAACTTCGGCCGGTTGCTTGACGGTCGTGAGTACGGTGGATGCACTGCTGCTGGCGGCTACCTCGGTGGATGGCGATGCAACTGGTGATGGTGGTGGCGGTACGACGGCGGTTGTCAAAGTTGCTGCGGCTGGAACGATCTCCACCGGGGGCAACCGGGCGACGATCGTCGAATATTGGTTCATCAGGGCAACCGAAGCGTCCAGCAGGGTGCGAATGTTTTGGAGATGCTGAGAGGGGGGGAGGAGTTGTATAATTTCAGTTTTGGGTTCATACCACAGCTGACTCACCTTAATTCGTTCTTCGACGTGGTGGCGCTCGTTACCTTCCATTGCGCGCAGCTCTTCGTCGGTTAAGGTGTCCAGAGCTGGCGGAACCGGGGGCAGAGGCATAAGCAAGGTGGAAGGTGGAAGGCCAATGAACGGCATCTGTGGGAGCACAAATCCGGGGGCTCCAGGAATCATTGGGAGGGCCGCAGAGTTTGGTAGATTGATATTTGGCACTGAAAGTAGGAATGTTACAATAAAGTGAAATCGTGTTAAATATTCAAAATGCTTACAATTAGCCTGTGCTGCGGCAGCTCCGGGCACGGCCGCACCTGCCGCTCCCATCGTCGAAGTAGATCGATTTGCGTCGTTTTGATTGTTCGCGTCGTTGCCGGCAGCCGGTTGGATGGGATTCGGCGCGGTTGTCGTGATGGGAGTGCGCAGAATGTTCAACCGACAGGTCGGGCACGTCTGCTGCCGTTGGAACCACGACCGCAGACAGGCGGTATGGAAAATGTGCCCACACGGCAGCTTCTTCGAGCTGCTGACCATGTCCTCCCGGCAGATGATGCAAATGTTGTCTGACAGTTGCAGCTCTTCCGGCGTGGCGTCCGGATACAGGGTGTTCATGTTTCGGATGGCACGGCGCGATAGAATCACGTCGTTGAGTGCTTTTTTGAAATTTCTAGAATTGAAAGCAAATGTGAATACTTTCCGGTTCAGCAAAATCAAACAGTAACTTACCTCATCGTGTAGTACATGGGCCGGAAAGCAAACAGTGGCAACGTGTAGATTTTCACCATGAGAATCACGAAAATCACGTACAGGATCACTCGAATCAGTCCAATGATCAATTCCGTGTACAGTAGAAAGACGGCCTTGTTCTCCCAGGGCGTATCGGATCGCAACTCCGCTGCGTGGAACATGTATTTGATGGCCGTGTTCAGGACCATTGTCATCAGGATCGCGTACTCGAATCCAAACACCAACTGCACGGTGGCACCCTTGGCGATCGTTGACTGGTACGCGTAGGCAATCAGCTGATAGTCCAAAACGGCCAGGCAAGCCAACAATCCGGCCACTCTGAGGTGGAATATCCAGCCAATTACTGGACTTCGTTCCATCTGGAAAGAAAAAGTCGATGATTAATTCAAACGCCAAAAAAACCCAAACTCAAACGACGCTTACATAGTCGACGCGATCCTCCGCCAGCCAGTGGAACGACTTGAGAAATAGGAGCACCGTAAACAGGGCCACAAACTTGGGATTAAAGTCGTCCCGAAACACGGTGAAGGCGAGACACGTCTCGGTTAGCGCGTACCAGAACCGCTCCATCAGGTGCTCGAATTCGGCCGCCCGCAGCGTGCCCAGGAAGATCTTCTTCATCAGTTTGCCCAGCATCAGCACTAGGACCAGCGACTGGATGTAGATAACCTGGAAGAGGTGCAAAAATACGGTTTAATATGCGAACCGAATCTTCTCTACAGTTGTCGCAGGTTTCATAAAGGGAGGGATCAGATCTTGTTTATACCGGTTCTAACACAAACCCCAACTTCACGATCTTACGGATGCTTGGCTTGCCGCCAAAAATTAGGCTCTTTTGGAGGCCGAAGTAGGCACGACTTTCAGCGATGATGCGTCTCCGAAGAATACTGGGTCTTGGTAAAGAATGTGCCAAGCAATTTGGGTTCGTTTTTGCGCTTATGAGGTGAAACCAGAACCCTGCTTCCTCTCCTCCACTAGCAGTTTTAACTTTTAGATCCTGACTGACTGTGTAGACAGGAAGCCACCTGAAATGCGTTACTTTCTCCAAAATCATTCGGCATTCCTTGTTCCGTCTAAAACTCTTCGAAAATGACTGCGTTGACATTACTCCAGCAGATTCAACCGCGGAGGACAGCGTAACCGAACGCAATTCACTAGAATAAACCTATTCAACATCACCGATCATCGATCAGTATTCCGAGTCGATGATTGCTACGGAATAGGCTCTAAAGTAGAAGTTGTCCGAGAAGGTCCTTCTATCTATTAAAACGTGATCCCAATGGTGTGCGGATATGTGTAACCTGCACCAAACCCATTGTTTTCTACTGATACTGCTTAAAGCCCACGTCAACGCGAGGAGTTTCATTTCAGCTACTATTAGCTTGAAATACAGACGGCAGTAAGAGCCGTCTCTGACATGGGGATTAGCACGATCACGGTTGAAAGGGTCACGAAGTGTTGATCCGGAAGTATTACGGACTGGATATGGATGTTTTAAGGGCAAAAAAGCAATATTTTTGAAAGATTTCATTTCTTTTCCTCACTGAGGCAGGCAAACCCAAAAGTTATTCATTACCGATAGCTGTCTAGTAAAGGTATCGGAGATACAATGTCCTACGTAGCCAAAATGTTTTGCAAAGCAATGGTAATATGTTAAACCAGAAAACTACAAACCACTTGCGGGGCCACGGCTCAATAAATTATGTTTACTCACCGCCATACTTGGGTTGGACTTTGTGATGTAGACGACGGATGGATAAAACTGCTTCTTCTGGTAGTACGCATTTCCGATCACCATTCCGGTCAGCGTCAAACTTATCACCGATATCCCGAGGGCACGCATCTCTAGTAAATTCTCAGCCAGCTGGCTGATACTTTCGAAGAAAATGTTAATCTTGTTGAATTATCTGGGCGAAACTTTTTCTTTTTTTCCTTCCGCCGTGTGACGAGAGTGACCTTTTACATATGTGCGATACGCCCGAAAAGTTACGGCACTTTGCTCTGCGCAATTCAGCACCGGGAAGGTATTGCTGCTACTAAAACATGGTGTAACGTCAACCTTCCATGCAAATTAGCAGAATATGTATGATATTCTGGCAATTTTACTTAAAATTCACTCGAAAACAAATGCCACAATTCCACGTACACACTGAGAAACACTGAATATTTTCAAATGTCTTCCAAAGTCAATTCAGAATGACATGACATTTGACAACACAACTGTCAGCTTTTAAAACAAGAAAATAGATATCTGCGGGTGAAAACTTTAAAACACGGACGAACGGACATGACAAAAAAAGCAAAGCAATCCGCGCGTATGAATGTATATTAAAAATATTTACCATTTCTATAATTTAATCGGCAATTTTAGGGTCCATGATATATTACATAGAATCATGAGAACAAACTTAATGCCAAAAAACTGTTTCTAGCACCATTCTAATGCTAATGATTTAATTAATTGTTTCATAAGACATTTTGAGAAATCATGCTTAATCGCGCGATGCTACTTCGACAACTTGAATGTAGATGGCGCAAGACAACTTGAATGTAGATGGCGATCTGTCCGCGAACAGATATGGCAGATTATGCACGAGAACGGTTTCCCGGACAAACTGACCCGACTGGCCAAGGCTACT